>NW_015505606.1:310659-320379 GCF_001515645.1 Sinocyclocheilus grahami | reverse complement strand
TCTGTGAGTCAGAACAGCTGGCATTGTAGTCTACTCTACCAGGATCAGGAAACAGTCCTCCATAAAATGCACTGCACACATCTGAATATTTGGGTTGAACTGTTCTGGAACAGTGTTGTAAATACAACTTAACCACTGATTTCTAGTCGTGTCCTCTTTTGGAAGACCAAACATGTAGTTTTGCTTTCACAACGAGAAACAGCGTCACACACAGCGGGCTAGAGTGAGTGGAGATTCGACGAAGGAGCGGCCGGCGGGCTTGCGGCAACCACATGTGACGACCCCAGGCTGGACTCCGCTTCGTCCACAGTGAAAAAATAGTTGAGTATAACAGTGGAAACTAATCTCGTATTTTCTAATAATATTACCAAGGGGCACCATGTATATTGAAAATATGATTTTTATTTTTCTCAAATTTTAGACATACACGGAAGATTTGAAATGGGTCTGTAATTTGCCAGTTCACTGGGATCTAGTTGTGGTTTCTTAATAAGAGGCTTAATAACCGCCAGCTTGAATGTTTTTGGGACGTGACCTAAAGATAACGATGAGTTAATAATATTGAAAAGCGGTTCTTCTGCTACAGGTAACAACTCAACAAATGAATCACTACATTTTTTTATGGCTGAAATTACATACAAAACAAAATATGAATGGATGGTGTTTGAATATTGAGCAGTTCAAACTCAATTAATTGCAGAAAATTGTAGAGAAAAAGAAAATCTAGAAGTTTAAGAAAGAAAATAATTGTGGTGCTTACCTGTGCAAAAGTTACCACCATGCTAATATGTTGCTTTTTTGTTGCTAAGTTTTATGGTTTTTATGTCACTGCAATGAAGTCGATATGGCACTCTGGTTCGTTACTAGGTGGTTGCTTACCGTTCCTAAGTCAAAAGAGCAAGACTATGATATTCTGGCACCTAAATATAACTCATTACTTCTACTTCAATAATGAGATTGTTTTGAACCCATATAACAACTGCCAAGCAGAAATCTTGAAAAAGTAACAGCACACCTTTCTTGAGCAAGCTGCAGTTTTCATCCATCATTCATGTCAGTAGCACAAACGGTTAAATGAATAAATGAATGCTTAATGTTAGGGGGTTGTTCCCATCCTTAACCCTAAACATCTGAGAAAGTAACTGATAATGCCTTGCAGGCACTGTAACAGAAGAACTGAGTGCCGAGCAAGCACTTCGGTTGTTATTATCTTTAGGATAGGGTCTTATTTAACAATATGGAGACTCTCCGACTCACTTTTAAGTGTGTTTGTTTGTGTGTGTTGTCTGAAAGAGTGTGATGTGCATTACACGTGTTCCATGTCCATGAGTTAACAGCTGTCTGTCTAGCGGGAGTCTAATCCACTGCGCTCTCTGCTGGAACTGTCACTTTCGATCACTCACTAACACACTCACACACATATGCACATTCACTTGGCACCATGATGGGTACTAAGTGGGCTTCCCTGGAAGATTGTCCTGACCATTGATCTTTAAAACTGGATGCCACATACTTCAAGACACCAACAAAATCTGAAGTGTATTAGTTATGATAAATTATATTATTGTTCAAAATTTGGGGGTCGAATTTGCATGCATGTGGAATGGTTAATTTGGTTCAGTGTTGTTGCTCTGTTTATATTGTGATTGATGGATGCATGGATATTAATACATAGATTCCGCATTAAGTTTGTCATATCAGGCACTTCCGATTTTTCCAGGTGATACATGAAACAAATTCAAATTAAACAGATTATTGGCCCAACGGTTATTTTAGCTATACTGATCATTTAATTTCACTGAGTTTATTATATAATGATGAGCTTTTTCTACAAAAAGAATCTGCTCTCAACTTCTATTCAAAGAGGTCTCCTTGTTGACCACTCCAAATGCTGTACCAGCAGCTAGCATCTATATGTTACTATCTATAGGTAGATGTATGTGATTCCGTGTGAGTAGTAGTTTGTCACCAGGTGTATCCCATCAGCACATTATCCCATAATGCACCTGTGTCTGTAGTTAGCTTTTGAATGGCAGCCAGAGCTTTAATCTTGGTCAGTGCAGGCATACTGTCTCTTAAACAAACACAAATCACAAGGGATGGTCACCATTGTATGTGCACCTGCATACATAAGTGTGTATGAATTCAACACTGACAGGTTTATCTATCATATAACAGCTGCTCTGAAGCAGAATGGTAAATCCAGACTCTTGTAATTGTACTAGGCAGAACTCCAGATGGCAGAGCTAGAAAACGCTACCTCAGACATCAGAAAAAGATAAGTAGGGTAGGATTCTACCCTGTGCATCTAAATGAATGCACGACCAGAGATAGACAACCACTCACAGATTATACCTCAGAGAAGCAGCTAAAGCTAATCCAGCCCAGCCTAGAACATAAACATGCATGTGTGAGCGCTTGCATGCATCGGCCTTCAGAGCAAGCAGAGGTGCTTGGTAGATTGGTAGCTCATAGAACATACAGGGGGGAATTTATGGGTAAGTGAATGTCAGTTTGGATCTTTCTGCTTGTATTATTCTACATTTTTGTTTTGTGATTGTGCATGTAATGGAGATGGGTTTTTAGAGATGAAGGACTTGCACACTAATGAACTAACTATAAAGTATTATAGCATGGCTTTCAGTTATCTTGTCAGATAAACTGCTTATGACAGAAACTGTAAATCCATTTACATAGCCTAGAATACATCCTTTTCTATCATTCATAATTTTTGGGGTCAAACTTATTTATTTATTTAATAAATTAGCACTTCTATTCAGCAATGACACATTAAATTGGTGAATAGAAAGTTCAAAAGACATTTATTTGAAACAGAAATCTATTGTAAAAAGGCGTCGCCTTGGAATTATAAGGTTATATCTGACATTTTTGTCAAAATGGATTTATTCACATATTCGTATTCTGTGACAATTTATTTAGATTATGTGATGTTTGTTTTGTAAGCTGTGTACATTCTGGGCCTTTTTTTAGAAAACAAAAAGGGTTCTATCTACAGAAGTCTATGGACCGCAAAAACTTTGAAGCTCAATATCTCAAAACTGCTCAGAATACAGATAGAACCTTATAATTCCAAGGTGGAAAAGTGTATTTACTGTCAATTTTGATCAAAGAAACCTGAAAAAAAAATCACTGTTTCCACAAAAATATTAAGCAGCATAACTGTTTCTTGTGTACCGAATCAGCATATTAAAATGATGAAAATTCAGCTTTGTGTCACATAAATTGCAATATTATTTCACAATATTATTGTTTTTGCAGTTTTTTATTTTTGTTCAAATAAATGAAGCATTGATGAGCATAAGAGACTTTCAAAAATACTGTCTGACTCCAAACATTTGAATGGTAGTGTACGAAATTTTAACTGGTTGACCGTTTATATCGTTGCCAAATGTAAACTACCCTTATAAATCTATCCCATTAAATTTGGACTATAAGGCATTAAGGTATTATAAACATTAAATAAATTATGAATTACTGTGAAGCTGCCTTGAATCAGCGTGAACTGTGAAAAGAGCTATACAAATAAAATAAAATTTTAATTGATCTTCCTTCCAATACTCTATGCTGTATATGCTCTGTAATTGAGACTAATAAAAGTAATGCTGACTAATAAAAGTAAATCTTGTCAATGGTCAAATTTTTCATAAGTGAATCTTGCAAGGTTTCGTTGCAGTATGGTGAAAACAGGACCTGAAAAGCAACGTGTTTTACTTTTTGTGTAAACCATTCAAATTGTTTTTCTTTTTTAAAGAAATCATTTATGCTTACTAAGGCTGCATTTATTATTATTTATTTATTGTCATTATTCTGACTCCAAACCTATGGACAGTGAATGTCATATCTAATAGTTCTCACAAAAAAGAAAAGAAAACAGAATTTGTACCTCTATTTCTTAAAAAACTTTTTACAAGTACCCTGTTCATGAAAAGTCTGTTGATCAAAATGACTTTTTATTTATTTTAAGCAGTCGTTTTGTTTGTAATGATGTAACACATAGTACCTTTCCATTTAGTTTTGAGAATTTTAACAGAGACAAACAGTGATAATGACCTTTGAACCTTGATCTTAGAACACTGACTTGATCTTTGACCCTAACTAGAATTAAGAGTCAAGGCTAGTATTATGTATATGTGTATTAGGACTTTCTATGTGCCAGAAACTAGACCTCAGCCTTTACAGGGATTTTAGAATGTTCTAGTAGATTCATTCTGGTCAGCATTTACTGTGACCTGGATTCTGTAAATTATTCAAATTCCAGATAGGAAAGGTTTAGGAAAAAGTAGTCCTTTGATGAAATGTTTGGTTATAGCAATAGTAAAGTACAGTAAGGGGATATTAACTAAGGTCATACCAAAAACCAGATATGACCACAGTTAATGCTTCCTTTTTCAAAGCTTCATTGAGATTTATATTAAGATACATTAGTTAAATACAGCTCTGTGATAAGTAACCATATATATATTATTTTGAATACAACAGAAAATCTAATCGAACAGTCGAAAGAACTGTGATGCTATTTTATAGAGCAGACTGCATCGATAATGAGAAAATATCAATAAAAAGGTAATTTTACATGTGTTGTCAGAGTATAGAAATTCTAGACTAGATGAATGAGCACTATTTTTTCCAGCGAGGAAGTCATGTTATTATTCAGTACAGAAGCTGTGAAGACTGGAAGGCTTTTATGTAGAAAATGAATCCATAAAGTGCATTACACACCATAGCAAGTGTTTTGAATCTAATTCTAAAGCCTGTGGAAAATTAAATGAATAATTTTATTATTATGTTAGTTAGGGTTAGGGTTAGTTCACCTAAAAATTAAAATTAGGCTGTGTTTTACTCACCCCAGTACCATCCTAGGTGTATATGACTTTCTTCTTTCAGACGAAAGTTAGATTAAAAATTGTCCTGGCTATTCCAAGCTCTATCATTGCAGTCAGCGGGTGTTGCAGTGCTTCAGTCCAAAAGAAGTAAAATAAAAAGCGCCCATCTATAAAAAAACAGGCCTCCTGTAGCGAATCGATGCGTTTTTGTAAGAAAAATATCCATATTCAAAACGTAATAATCACTTTAATCTAGCTTGCGCTTACTGTTGTAAATGGAAGCAGTACTGGGCAGATGACGTATGAGGTCAGCTTTGTGCATGCGCCGCTCAGAAGTGACGAACGTGGAAACTAGAGAGATCAAAACAATGGTCACTAATTAGAAGTACAAAATGAGGATTTGTAAAGAAGAATGTCAGAGGATTTCGATATAAGCCAAGAGGAGACTGGTTTTCATTTGCTAAAGTAAGGAAATTTTGCTTCCTTTGATCCTGTAAACAAACGTTGGTTTTCACGAGACTCACCGGCGCATGCGCAATGCCGACATCTTACGTCATGCTCCCGGAACTGCTTCCGTGTACAACTATTGGCGCAAGCTATATTAAAGTGATTATTACGTTTTGAATATGGATATTTTTCTTACAAAAACACATCGATTCGCTACAGGAGGCCTTTGTTCATCCCCTGGAGCTGTGTGAGACACTTTTTTAATGGATGGGCGCTTTTTATTTAACTTCTTTTGGACTGATGGATGCAACACCCACTGAGTGGCATTAAACAGCTTGAAAGATCAAAGACCATTTTTAATATAACTCCGACTGGATTCGTCTGAAAGAAGAAAGTCATATACACCTAGGATGGCTCTGGGGTGAGTAAAACACTAATTTTCATTTTTGGGTGAACTAACCCTTTAATGGAGCTTTTAGTTGTTTCATTCAAGTGTCAGTGTTATTTCAGGTGGTTCTCCAGTAATGTCTTAGGAAAAATAAAAACTGACACATGTAAAAGACAACTGTTGACTGAGTAGAAATATAGAACTATAATGAATGTGCACTTTTCAATTTCATGTGAGCGCAAACATGATTATCATATGGTACTGATTAGAAATGTTTAGCAGAAAACAGAGAGATTATGATACAATAAATTTAATGAGTTTAAATAAATTAGATTAAAGCGGCAAAATAGAATAATGCAGTTTAGAAAACATTTGGTATTAAATTATAAAATTGAATTAAAGTACAAATACAAAAACGTAATATAATTAATAAAAACATTTTGAATTCAATTATGAAATTTCAATCAATTACAAATTCAAAATAAATAATATCATTTATAAAACATTTGTATTAAATTGAGAGTGTGAAATTGAATATAATTTATTATAAAACAGTATTATAATAATATTATAATAATATAAATTAGAATAGAATAATATAATTTATAAAAGATTTGGTACTGAATTATAAAATTAAATTATGAATGCAAAATGGAATAATATTATTTATAAAACATTTGTATTAAATTGAGAGTGTGAAATTGAATATAATTTATTATAAAACAGTATTATAATAATATTATAATAATATAAATTAGAATAGAATAATATAATTTATGAAGAAATTTGTATTAAATTATAAAAATTAAATTAGAATAGAATAATGATTTATAAACATGTAATTAGGAAAGCAAAACAGAATAATATAATTTATGAAGAAATTTGTATTAAATTATAAAAATTAAATTAGAATAGAGTAATATAATTTATAAAACATTTTGTATTAAATTAGGAACAAAATAAAAAAAATATCATTTGAAATGATTTCTATTTAATTATTACATTTAAATGAAATTAATGCAAACTAGAAGAATAATATAATATATTAATCAGTTTGTATTAAAGTAATTTTATAATGCAAAATAAAAAAATGGTTATGTATTAAACTTTCTAAGACTTTTATGTATGAATTTGAATGCATACCTCTAAAGGTATGTTAAAATATCTGAAATTACGTCTTGAATGCCACATTTTCTTTCTGGTTTTATGTATTAAAAAATTAATGAACAGTGAATTGTAAGGAAAAATGAGGCAAATGAGGGAATAAAATATACCATTCAATAGAAATTCACTTTTTATTTGTCCATTAAATTGTTTTACTCATCAATCATTTCACGCTCTATTGTGTCTTCTTCATCCCTTTTGTTTTTATACGTCTGTGTGTGTGTGTGTGTGTATATATGTGTTGTGCAGCTCTAGTGGTCAAGCTAAACTTGAAGTTGATGGCTCAGATCAGACTACACCCGTCATGCCCATAAACCCCGCCTCCGACTCCGCCCCCAACGCAAAGCGGCAAGTCAAACGGTGTATCCGCCGGCGACGGGAGAGCACCAGGACCGTTGGGTGTGCAACAGAGTGTGTGGACCAACCGAGACATTCACGGTTGCATAAGCAAACACACACACACTCTGACTCCTCCTCAGAGGACGAGCAGCGCTGGAGAGAAGCTCGCTCCTGGAGCCTCCAGAAAGCGCGACGGAGACGCAGCGGCAGCCGACACACGCAAGCGCATCCCCGTGAGGAACAGGACGCCACTAAGCTCATGTCTGTCAACTCAGACGAGGGACAGAAAGAGAACCAGCCACCACTGTGCAAGGGCCCCAACACCAGGGCCCATAAAAAGTTGTCAAAACGGGAGGAGCGTGGGGGCCAAAGCCAGACAGCCAATCACAGAAAAGCGAATGAGCTTGGTAGTAATAGGAGCAGAAGTGAGGAGGAAGAGCCTATTACAAAGACGTATGAGGAAAGAGGTTCAGGAGATCCAGATATGTCTGTCCCGTCCCCTTGTAAATGCACTATTCCTACCAATCAAAATGGTGCCACGCAACAAGCATGCACTGATGATGAGCTAGAGGTGTGCAGGTGAGAGAGCGTGATAGAGATGAATGAGCGCGAGAGGTTAAACCAGCGAGAAGCTGATGTGTTTTTGTGTGTGCAGGATCTGTCACTGTGAAGGTGACGAGGAGTGTCTGCTCATCACCCCTTGCCGCTGTACAGGAAGTTTGCGTTTTGTGCACCAGGGCTGCCTGTACCAGTGGATCAAGAGCTCCGACACACGCTGCTGTGAGCTGTGCAAATATGACTTCATCATGGAGACACACCTCAAGCCTTTGCACAAGGTAACACACACATACACACGTCTCTGAACAGCTCAGATCCTGTTTTATTAAACATCAGTGGCAGCTGGTGTTTTTCAAGACTACACTCTACAAATGCTGGGTTGTTTCAACCCAACTTTGGGTCAAATATGGACTAACCCAACTTTTGGGTTAAAACTTTAATTTAAAAATGTAACCCAACAGCTGGGTTATTCCATATTTGACCCAACGTTGGGTTAAAACAACCCAGCATATATTCACCCTAAAAATGAACATTTTGTCATCATTTACTCACCCTCTCCCTCATGTCGTTCCAAACCTGTATGATTTTCTTTCTTATGTTGAACATAAAAGAAGATATTTTGAAGAATGCTGGTAATCAAACAGTTGATGGTCCCCATTGACTTTCATAGTATTTCTTTCCCTATGGAAGCCAATGGGGACCAACAACTGTTTGGTTCTTCAAAATATCTTATTTTGTGCTCAACATAAGAAAGAAACTTGTACAGATTTGGAACGACATGAGGGTGAGTAAATGATGACAACATTTTCATTTTTAAGGTGAACTACTCCTTTAAGCAGCAACTATTTTCAACATTGATAATAACACTGAAACATTTAAGAATATTAGAATTATTTCGAAAGGATCACGTGACACTAAAAACTGGAGTAATGGCTGATGAAAATTCAGCTTTGCCATCACAGGAATATATTAAAAATAAAATATATTAAAATAAAGTTATTTTAAAGTTATGATATTTCATAATATTACTGTTTTACTGTATTTGTCGATCAGCCATGGAAAGCATGATGATGTTAAAAATCTTACCGACCCCAAACCTTTAAACGGTAGTGTTTACTACGTAAAATGAAATGAACAAGAATGTGAATATTTTAATGGCATCTGATTTGAGGCATTATAATATTGGAAATACATTAATATGGTATAAACTTGTTATTATAGGACAGGCATAAAATGCAAAACTCATTTTAATACAATTTGTAACAGTTCTCCAGCTTTGAAAAACAGTTGAAGACCCCTTCCATGAGACTTTTCAGAAATTCAAAATATATCAAAAATACCATTGTATTTTGACCAAAAATAATTGAAACCCACATATAATTTCAAACAAACACTTTCGACACAGTGTATGGCGTGTATCTCTTTCAGTGACTTTCATCATTTTTAAGCATATTTAAAGAGCACAAAGCAATAATTTAAAAAAGGAAATTAGATCATTTATGCCTACAGCAAAAATGATGATTGAGTTGCACACCAATGTTTAAATGATTAGGAGGTTGTTCAAAAGGGAGATGAGCAATAATAGTAGCGATGCTTGCCTTAGTAAACACTGCTAAACAATAAACTCATGGTTTATTGTGCTAATTATTCTGAATGTGGATGTATTGTGAAGGTCAGCACGCACATAGCCGAGTGCTGCCACATTTTGGCTAAAATAATAATTACAGGAAGGGAATACATTCATAAAGCTCTGGACCTGTTTGCTCTTTTTTTTTTAGTGGGAAAAGCTACATATGTCTACAAGCGAGCGGCGGAAGATCTTCTGTTCTGTGACTTTTCACCTGGCGGCTGTGGTGTGTGTCATCTGGTCACTCTACGTTCTGATTGACCGCACAGCTGAAGAGATCCGCCAAGGCAAGAACAATGGTAAACACACTAACACAGTAGCCTATATTTATGCATCGGTTTTAATGTTTGCAA
>NW_015505606.1:303467-309752 GCF_001515645.1 Sinocyclocheilus grahami | reverse complement strand
ATAATAAAATATAGTGCTGTAATTCCATGCCATGCTGTCATTGCACACACAGCGTTGGTGCGTTTGTCCCCTCTCAATGCCGTAGGGGTGCTGGATTGGCCGTTCTGGACCAAGCTCATCGTGGTGGCGGTTGGCTTTTCTGGAGGACTCATCTTCATGTATATTCAGTGCAAAGTCTACCTGCAGCTCTGGAGGAGGCTGAAGGCTTTCAACAGGATCATCTTTGTACAGAACTGCCCTGACACCGTCCGCGACGAAGAGAACAGGCCACCCCCAGTCACCCAGAGCAACGGCACGCACGGGACAGCGGAGGCTCCCGCTCCTCAGACACAAACAAACACAGGAGTGGAAATGGCCCCTGTTTGACGATGGATGCTTGCTGCACTGAATCTCAGTTGCGGAAAAATTTAGGAAAGGGCTTCTGGTGTATTTGACCAAAGTGATGTGATTTACATATAACAAAAGCACTTTTTACATTTTTATTAGAGGGTGGGTAAACTTATATATAGGGCTGTCAAATTATAACATTAAAAGGAATAGCTCAGCCCAAAATAAAGATTGTCATAATTTACTCACCCTCGTGTCTTTCCAAACCTGTATAAGTTTCTTTCTTATGTTGAACACAAAAGAAGATATTTTGAAGAATGCTGGTAATCAAACAGTTGTTGGCCACCATTGACTTCCAAAATAGGGATAAAGTATTACCAGCATTCTTCAAAATATCTTCTTTTATGGTCAACATAAGAAAGAAACTACAGGTTTGCAACGACATGAGGGTGAGTAAATGATGAGAAAATCATCATTTTGGGGTAAACCATTCTTTTATTGTGAGCAATTTACTATATACAAAACAAGGTGTAAAAACATTATCACGTGTATTCATAACCTTGATCCCTTCTTAAATAGTGTAATAAGGGATTTCCCTATTATCTGAGCCATTTAAGCTTAAACAACCTTCATGTTTTTTTGCGAGTCTGCAGTCATATCATTAAGCCAATTAAAAAGGCAAAGACACTACAGGCAAAAACATTTTTCAAGTGCTGGTCAATGTTGAGATTTTGGCTTTCCATAATGTTTCAGAGTAGTGTAACATCCAAAATACACATTTAAGTGTTTATTGCACTTTCAATTACAATACATATCTTTAAAGGCCTTTTCTGAAAAATAGTTTTTTTAATACACCAAACTAATATATATATATATATATATATATTATTTTCTGACTGTTGACAGTATTTTCTGATTTATGAAGTGATAA
This sequence comes from Sinocyclocheilus grahami, assembly GCF_001515645.1. Lineage (NCBI taxonomy): Eukaryota > Metazoa > Chordata > Actinopteri > Cypriniformes > Cyprinidae > Sinocyclocheilus > Sinocyclocheilus grahami. The sequence continues at coordinate 308,494 of NW_015505606.1, read as the reverse complement.
AAAGAGATATTCAAAATATCCCCCCTGTAAAAACTTGAGTAATATGTCAACAAAATGAAACAAGAATTTTAAACCTGGCTTTATCTAAAGTTTAGATTTCTATTCTGTAAATTAGTGCACATTTAATTAAATTTGTATTTTCAAACATAACATTTCAGAACACTTGTAATACAAAACAGTTTATACAAAAATTGCTGAGAGGAGGTGCTCTACCAACGATATAGGAGGTGCAATCAAAAAGCCATGTCAATTCAAAAAGGTGCAGCACTCACTCTTGAATGACGTTTCGGCCGTTATCCAGGCCTTCATCAGATATCAAGAACAGCATTACCAAACCATGCTTTAACATTCTTGCAATCAGCAACAGGTGTGTCACTGCCAATTAGGGGAGTGGCTTCCAAACAAGTTAAAGAAGAAGAAAAAAACAGAGTTAGTAAAACATACCATAATCAATTTCTTGATTGAGACCTTTGGGAAATAATGTATCTAGTAAAAATCCAAAACAGTTTGAAATTTTTTATGTAAACAATCAACAGGACGTTTGGTGATATCTGTTAGTTGAAAGAATAGCAACCCAAAAATTAAAATGTAGGCACTCTCGGGCTATTCAAGATGTAGATTCATTTGTTTCTTTATCGGAACAGATTTATTTAGCATTACATCTCTTGCTCAGCGGTGAATCCTCTGCAGTGAATGGGTGCCGTCAGAATGAGAGTCCAAACAGCTGATAAAAGCTGCTAAATTTCTCCAAATCTGTTTTGGTGAAGAAACAAACTCATCTACATCTCAGATGGTCTGATAATGAGTAGATTTTCAGCAAATGTGTATTTTGGGAAGAACTAATCCTTTAATTGTTTTATTCTATTCACCTGGGGTGTCTTGCTTTAATCGATTGGCAGCCCTGTTCTATAGCCTACATACTGTATATTTATTACTGGTTAGATCTAAGCAAAATAAGGTAAAAATTCTTATAATCTGTTCTGAAGTTAATTACTCCATAGATTAGCAAGAGCTCCGTGACATCTGAATGTGACGGGACCAGAGGGGAACATGGCCGTTACAGCAGTGATTATTCAAGTCAAGGAAGCCAATCCTCTATAGCTTTGGCTTTCACCCCAGCTGTCTTTTCCTCAATCTCTTAAACTCTTGGGTCAGGTAAAGATGAGGAGAGTCACCTTACAAATTAATAGAATTAATTACATTGAAAGTCTTCAAGAAACCAAAGATACAAGTGTTACAAACTAGGGATCAGACAAGCACTGGTAAATAGCTTGTATTCTTTAATCATGTTAACATCAATTACTTTGTTTTCAGTGATCTGTAAAGTTTTTTAGTATATAGTTTGTTTACAGCTGCCAAGGAAAACACCATACATCCATATCCTGGTTATCATAATTTCTCCTTTTTATTTCAATGGGTTATAATGAGATTTCAGATAGATATGGTGGCTGTGATGTGTGTGTGAAATATATATTCAAATATATATATATATAGACACTAGTCGACATTTGAAGTGGATCAAAAACTTTCATCAAAGTTGTCCTAAAACCAAAATGTGTTCTTAGGACAACTTTGATTAACTTTTTTGATCCATTTCAAATGCTGACTACTGTGTGTGTGTGTGTGTGTGTGTGTGCATATATATATATAAGGATTCGGTGGATACAAGCAATTCAGTGACAATGATATGAGACAAACATTCTTGGGTTACACTTTATTTTAAGGTGTTCTAATATTTTAAGTTAATTATCAATATATCAGTAATTTACTGTTATTACTATAGTAAGTACATGTAACAAGGACAATGTAAAATAAAGTGTTACCCATTCTTACTGTATCTGACTTGTTTAAAAAACATATCACAATAACCTTTTGGCATATCTATTTAAAATAGCTAAATCTATAAGAAATGAATAGATAACTATAGTAACCAGGATTTGTTTTCATCCATGTTTTATGGCATGAAGGACTGAATTTTTTTTTCTTTTTTAAAAAACTTATGCAGCTTTTAAGGATGTATGTTTTGAAGGGTTTATGGAGAATAGTGTTTGTTTATTTCTAAGACAGAGATTTGTTAATTTGCAGGTTTGGAGGTGATCAGGTTTTGCTGAGTGGTAATCAGAAAGAATTCAGCAAATTTTAATTTTTTTTTGTATTGTGATTTTCTGCAGTGACTTCATATATGAAAATAATAAATAAAAAATGCCCATAGGGCCATATCAGGATCAAGTGAGATTTGGTGATCAACATCATTGTTCACAATTCAAATGCACATTATCAAAGAAACATGCAAACACCAGTCAGTGCAATAAACCAGTGAATGTATCAAACGGTTTCAAAGTCTCTGTTTATTTATGGAATAATAATACTGTGCTACCTGAGTGACTAAGTAACCTCCTTCCTTACAACAACACATTTTTGCAAGCGGCCCAATACACTCTGGTCCTTTTCCTCTACAGTAAACTTTACTGTAGTAGAGCTGCAGGATTTCATAGTACTATAGGTCTGTGTCAGAATTCAGAGATGCATCTTCATTATTCTCTTCTCCCATGTGTTTATCTTGTGAAACTGCAGATGGTGCGCTGTCAGAGCCTTTGGCTGAAAACTTTCTCATCTTAATGTTGGGGAGTTTCTTGAGGTCACCAGTCCACTCTCTGTTAAACGAATGTGGCTCAAGGTTAGAAAGATGTGCCATTATGTTAGGATTAGGGTTGGACTTTACATAGTTCTGTGCCAGAAATTCTTTGAATTTGATGACTTGCTATAAAGAGTGTTAACATGCTTTTATGTAGTAATTACCTAAATATTTTCAGATGCTTAGAATTGATGATATCAGGGATTTCTGTAAAGTGAAAAAAGAAAGACAACATTAAACCATCTAGAACATGTTGCCTAAATGTAACAAGGGGGAAGCATAATTAGCCTTTCTATATATATTATTTAGTTATTTCTATCTGTTGCTGCAGTGTGTCAGTAGGAAATATCAGTTTATATTTCCAAACATTCATTTTTGACATTAATTGTAATCAGTGAGATTTTTGTTTGCACAAGGAGTCTAACAATAGCCAGTGCTCCACACAGAGATCTCATATCATCATCATCCAGTCTGTCTGCAATGACATGAAGAAACAGAACAAACTGAGACAGACTAAATCCAGAAGAACTGTGGCAACGTCTCCAAGATGCTTCAAGAGATCTACCTGCAAAGCTTCCTGAAAAACTATGCGCATGTGCACCTAGGGCAAAAGCTGCCACAGTTCTTCTGGATTTAGTCTGTCTCCGTTTGTTCATGCCATTCCTGACAGACGTTTACATTTTCAGAAATAGTGTCTAATTATTGCAGGATACATTTTATTCATGCATTCTGAACACTTATCACATAAACCTCTTATATGGCAGGAAACAAATAAAGATAAAAGAGACCCATACAAAAGTTAATGCGAGTATAGGAAACATACCAAAGCCATTGCCTTCATACTGAGCTCTCTCTCGTTCTATTGTTTGTTTGATGACAGCCTCTCTAGAGCCATGCTGACGACCCTGTCGTCCTTTGATACTGTTTGCCAACTCAATTTGCTCCAGCTCTCTGTCAAACCGGTGAAGGTACCTGCGAAAGAGGATATGAGCAAAGATGCCTGTTTTTATTATTCTCAATATACAGATTTTCAACATTTCAAGACAGTGCTATGTATGCAGAACTTTACAAATCGTAACGACATGTTTGCTTGGGGCTTGTCATACCTCTCAATTATTTCACAGGCATCATGTTTAGTGTATTCTGCTTTGTCAGGGTCCAGCTGGCTTTGGAACCACAAAAGTTTTTCACCTGCAGAAAATAAGTGAAGACAAGTAAGCAGCTAACAGGGAACATTCCCCGAACTTTGGCTAACATTGTGGTAAGATTCTCTCAAAGTTATGAACAAACATTCCACCAGTAAAGCTCATAGAATATTTGTTCAATGCTAAACTTTAATAATGTTCTTAAAACGTTATCACACAAATGTTGTGGGATGTTCACCAAACGTTACTAACTAGTTTCAGATTATTCAGAGGACAACAGAACATTCATAAGTAACATTCCCATAGTGTTTGCAAAACAAATCAAACGGAATATTCAATTAATATTTTCTGTAATGTTCCAAAAAAACAAGAAAAACGTTTAAAAAAGCATCCAAATAACGTTTTAATAATTTAATGGGAACGTTAGCAAAACATAGTTTTGTTAGCTGGGGTATAACACATTGGTATACTGCCAAATATCCAATGTCAACTTTCACAAACCAGTCAACAAACAAGCTTTCACATTCCTTGTTTACACAAAGGCAGTACAAAATAAAAATAAACTACTCACCAATCAAATTTAGACGCTGTGCCTTTTCACCTTTTAACCTAAGTGATTTTACACATACATTTACAGGTGCAATAAAAACATATAAAAGTATAACGCGTAAAAAACGTAACAGTAGCAAAACAAAACCTTATTTATTTCCCTTTAAAGGACATGAATAAATATAAAAGTGGAGCAGAAACGAATCTTACTTTTCTTTCCTCTGTTGTTTGATGGCAGCGCTTGCTAAATATGCAGCTTTCCTGCTGTATGGGTGAATAGCCTTCTTCTCCACCTGTCCCTTCCCTTTGGCTGCCTTCGGCTGAAGTGAGAATACCAATTATTAAACACGCCATTCAAATGTAATTCTTAATTAAATAAAGTTTTTAACCACGATTTACCATATTTGCGGATATAAGAGAAAGGTCTGTCACACGTGTGACTAGTGGGGGGAAGTTTTAAGGCACGGACCGCTGAGACAGTTCGACGGTATTTTTGTTCCGTGTATCAGACATTAGTCTTCTTCTTCTTCTTCTTCTTCTTCTTCTTCTTCTTGTTGTATGGCGGGTGGCATCCAACATTTCTTCTTCTTCTTCTTCTTCTTCTTCTTCTTCTTCTTCTTCTTCTTGTTTTATGGCGGGTGGCATCCAACATCAAGGTGTATTACCGCCACCTACTATACTGGAGTGTGGACCAGAGT
>NW_015505606.1:301605-302438 GCF_001515645.1 Sinocyclocheilus grahami | reverse complement strand
AATAAAACTGAATAGAGAATTAATTGATCACATAAAACTGATCAAAATGCTAATTTGTAAAATTTTCCAACTGTACACAAATTTGAATACAAATGACTATTTTATATTTCTTCCATATTGAATTTTGTACATTCAGTATAATTTAAAAACAATTTAGCTTTCTAACGTTAATTTCCCCCATTTCACGCTTTCTTTTCAATTTATTTTCATTTGTATTTTATCAAGCTTTTTAGTAATTAATTCACCGTTTCATTAATATATTTTGTAATGACAAGGGTTAATTATACTTCCATTTTTTATTCAAAAATAGAACAATATGATTCATTATTAGATTACATTTGAACAGGCTATAGTTAAACCACATCCTATATTGATATCATCCACTAAATGTATTAAACCGAATGCTATGTATATTTAATGCAAACAGCTGATCTATGTGTGGAAATGACCAAAATGAAGGAAGGAAAGAAAACAGCAGGCACGTCAAGCACGTTCCGCACGTGCAGAGCTCAGCTGCTGCAGATGTCACATGACTCCAGCATGGAGCTCTGCAGACCTGAGCGCCCGCTCGCGCTGATGGGGAAGCGGGAATCCCAGATTGTGTGTCTGTGAAAAACAGCGCGCGAGGCCGCGAGCATGCCGACGCTGCTGCAGAAGCTCTTCAGCAAGAGAGCCGTCGGTAACGATAACGGCAACGCACGGGACTGCTCGACGGCAGCGGAGCAGTGGTAAGACCGTTAGCACGAGCAAATACTACACCTGTGGATATAAACGCGCTTTGTATGACACTATAAACCAGGGGTGTCCAAACTCGGTCCTGGAGGGCCGGTGTC
>NW_015505606.1:290269-301351 GCF_001515645.1 Sinocyclocheilus grahami | reverse complement strand
ACACACACACACACACACACACACAGTTCTGCGTAGCGCGCGTCCAGTTAGCTGAGCCCAAGTCCATGTGTTATGTAACTCTTTCAGTGCGTTTATACTTTCAAGTTTTGACAGGCTATTTTTTTGACAGTACATCTATTCTGCATTTATGGCTTCTATTGTCTTTCTTGTCGGAGTGGGTCAAGAGGGGTTTTGTGGGAGAGAGTCAAGTGGTTTACTGACACTACTTGTCTCATGTCAGGAGTAAACATTGGGAATGACAGGCAGTGAAATTGATATAGAAATTGTAAAATGAAATGTTAAGTGTGCAAGTTTACAAAAAATAAATAAATAGTAAGTTATTGATGGCGAATCCTTCAAGTTCCCACTTCAAGTTTTTCAGTGAGACCAGAATATAGTAATGCTTGCATGTAAATGAAAAGCCATCTGTTGCTTTTAGTTGAGCTATTTAAACTACACCTGCAATTAAGTCTGTAGCCAATTAATTTGCATGATTTTATACAATACATTAGCAATTGGCTAACATGCGTTTTAAGCATTAATGCAACATACTGGACTCTTTCCAAATACATGGTCAGATGACTAATCAGCAGAGTTTCCTAGAAGGAAGTGACACTGCTCACCTACTGATAATAAAACATTGATTCCAGTGTTACATTGGAGATTCAAAACAACAGAACTGAACTGTAAAGGGATCTCCCACAAATTGTATCACCTCAACTTTAGTTCAACAATCACTGAAATTGATTTAGGTCAGAATCACCAGGTTTATCAAAATATGATGTGCAATCATTGGACAGAAGAATAAATAGTGTGCGCTCTCTGAAAAAGGTGCTATTATATATAAATTGGAAATATAAGTGTTGTTTGTGTGATATTTATATATTAAAAAAAAACTTGATAGGCTTTCTAAGAAATGTGGAAAAGTACTAAAATTTTTTAAATGTTGTGCTGACACCAAGTCATTGTTCTTTTAGTGTCATTTATATATTGTTATATTATTTATTCATTTTAGTACTTAAACATTTATTTCTGTTAGTTGACCGTGACATTCCATATGTTCGTTTAAGTTTTTCATCTGATATTTATATATTATTTTATTTCAGCTTTTAATAACCGAAAAAAATTTGAATAGTTTTATAAACTGTAACAACAGTGCACCTAAGTGGCGTTAAGTTTTTAGTCACTGATGCCATTGTAGAAATGCACTATTTGCAGTCAGTCAGTTTATTCCGCATGTAAAAATATCTCAGAAACCCTTTATTATTGGACAAAACCAGTAGTGTTCGGATCATCATGTGATCTCAAAATGTCTGACCCCATTAGGAGACACACTCCATGTAAAATAAATCTGCTTTTAATAGGTTTACTGGTATGATCTCAAAACTAATATTTCTTTTCATCTTTTTTTTTTTTTGGAGGAATTATTCCACATTGAACCTTTACAACTTTCTCTTTGTGGGGTGGGGGGTGAGGGAAGCATATGACTGACTGATTATTTGTTGCAACATGCATGCTTAGTGTTAGCAAAGAGAACATGTTAGTTTGTTTGCAGAGGTAGGCAACTTTGGCCAGTGAGAGTGTCCTATGACTGTGTTTGGATCACATGCTTGATCTCAAAAGTAATATTTCTTTTTTGAGGGAAAATTAAAGTGCACCTTTACTTTTTTGAAAAAGTTCACTCTCTCTTTGGGGTGAAGCATATGACTGACTGAGTATTTGTTGCAACATGCATGCCTAGTGTTAGCAAAGAGTACATGTTAGTTTGTTTGCTGAGGTATGCAACTTTGGCCAGTGAGAGTGTCCTATGACTGTGTTTGGATCACATGCATTGTGAGAGGGTGTGTGAGACAGTCATGTGACGTTTGAGCTGTATTCAGTCAGTCATCAGATAGACAAGTAGAAACCCCTCAGTCTTTGAACACATGCTACCCAAAAATGTCTCTCTCTCTTCTGTCTCTTCATCTGAATCTCCCCATCATTCTGTTTTATCCTCTTTTGATTTCATACATGCCGTTTGATTTGGAGAGCTTACTTCTAGACAAAGTAAGAACTCATTTTTAGAGAAGCCGGATGAGTGTATGTGTGCAAGTATGCATACACACACACTCTCTGTAGCATACTGAGAGGAATATCTGTGAAGATGAAGATTAAGAGTCGCAAGAAAAACACTGCAAGGTGGTTGTTCATTCCAGAGGATGCTTCATGGAACAGGTACACGGAGTGTGTGTGTGTGTGCTCGCGATTTTTGGGCCACTATACAAATACGGGAACCTTTTACTTTGATTATGAAAGGAATCTGCTCCCAAATATTTTTTGCGTGTACATGTGTGAAACATATAGTAATGAAGCAGTTCTTGAAGCATTGTTACACAGAGTTAGAGGGGTCCTATTATGCTTTTTCACTTTTTCAACTTTAGTTAGTCTGTAATGTTACTGTTTGAGCATAAAAAAGATCTGCAAAGTTACAAAGCTCAAAGTCCACTTCAAAAGGATACATTTTATTTAACAGAAATCACATTTCAAAAACTACAACGAACGACTCGTTTGGACTACAATGCATATTTTCCGGGATTTTTGATATCACAAATATCGACGAATGGGACGAGACCTGGTTGAGCTGCACACTAGAGAAGGCAATGAGTGTTATCATTATGTCTGAGACACGCTAGCTTTCCCAAGGCAGATGAACAGTGGTTACAATCATCCAGGGTTTAAATCGCACTCAAATTGATTTGATTTTGACGCAATATTTACACTGAAGCTGCAGGTGGCTATGGTAAGAGGCATGACATTTCCCAACCAGGTGCCGAGTGCTGCCAATCACAACACATACTGGCCCAGCTAACCAATCACAGCACGTTTCATATTTCAGAAGGCGGGCTTTCATTTGATACAGGAACTATTCGAGCCATTCATGCCAGACTGGGGAGAGAGGTGTTGTAATGTAAAATAATGTGTTTTTCAAACAACCTAGAATTGCCTGTTCTAGTACACCCCCAAAACAAAATCAAGACTTTGTAAAAGAGCATAATAGGACCCCTTTAAGGCTGTTTTGAGCAGACTCTGTGACCTTTTCAACTTCTGTGTTAAAAATGAACAAAAATAAAATATATACTACAATATGCAGCTCTGACCCACCTTAGCCAGCCACTAATATCAGAGTTATGATACTGCATTGTTTCTGTCTAAATAAAATGCAGCATCAGAGCAGCCTTAAATCAAGTACATATAAATATGTATATAATTTGTAATTTAATGCATATTTAAAAAATATATAAATAATATAACAAATATTTGTTAATTTTTATATTATTTCCATATGTATTCATAAAATCTAATTTATAATTATTCTTATATCTATATTCATAATTTACATACATTAATTTTAAAACTAAACCATTTAATCTCTTTTTGAACTTTATTTCAGCTGTAATTTCTTTGTATTTCTTATGCCACCTCTGTGCAGCATTAAACAATAAATTGATATTTTTGCGGTAAATATGCTACTTCAGATGCAGTTTCTGTGCTGTATAAGTCATTTTATGCTTGATCTTGAAGCAGTAATGTTGACACGAACATGCTAGAAAATGTTTAGCATATATATTGGTATAAACCATGTACATTTTTATTTTTTAAATCTGTATTTTATTGTATCTTTTACAGTTTTATTCAACTGCTGCTGAAACTGCTTGATGTGTGACCTTTGCATGAGGGTTGCTGGACTTTTTTTGCGGGGGGGATTCTACACTGATTGATTTTTGGAGGGAGCAATAATGTAAAAATGGTAAATGAGTTAAATAGCACTAGCATTTTTCTACACTTAGTGCTGAGTAAAAGCATTATCACATTAGTCCAAATATTTACAATCATCAAACATGCAAGGAATGGTGGATATGTAAAACTTGTGAATGAGTGTTGGCAGATTTCAATCAGCCCATCTGAAATGGTTCGATCTGTAAATCAGTGTGTGTATGTGTGCTACATTGATCATATGACACAGCGGTTGCTGTTCATGTGACCTGAAGTATCAGGAAAGTCCCAATAAGGATGTGTCATAAAGGCTAATTTATTATGAGTCATTGTTCTTTGCTTTTTAAAACTGTATCACTATTAGTTAAATGTTTATATGTGTGTGTGTGTGTGTGTGTACGGGTTTGGCTTCACATATGAAAATTGAAATTGAAAATTTCCTCACAAATATAGTAAAACTTGTTGAAACTGATCTGTGAGGATATTTGAACAGGTTTTCACTTTTTGAAAGGCTTATAATTGACAACTCTAATGTAAATTGGTTTATGTGAGGGTTAGGTTTAGGATATAGGATTATTTTAGTATAAAAACCTTTGTGTTTCTCACTAGTCCTCACTAATATAATATCTAGGGTCTGTGTGTTTGTCAATGTGTAGTAGCAGTTCCACCCCAAGAAAGTGTTTTTCTCACTCTCTTTCCCTCCATCCCTCTGTCTCTCTCTTATATACTGGCACACACATACACTCACGCAAAGTCTTAGTAGGAGAGGATAAAGAGAGCCTGTGCCCTCAATGTGTGTGTGTGTGTGTGTGTGTATAAAGGATAAAGAGAGCCTGTGCATAGCAGTGTATTGTTCAGCAGCTGTGTTAGAAAAGACTGATCAACATATCGTCTAACACACAAACATTCTCACATTAACACTAAGCAGTCCATATACAAAGTCCGTTCACTCAACGCAAACAGACAAAGTGATTGCTAACTCACACATGGACACCGATATAACAAACACACTACATCATCTATGCAGTCAGAGAGAAGGGGCGCTACCGACACAGTGTGTGTGTGGTTTTGTGTGACTTGTGCACTCAGAGCTCGGACAAGCGGAGATGGAGACTGTGTGCCTGGGTTTTCTGTTGTTAGATTGTGGTGATCTTCTGATGTTTAATAGAAGAAACATGCAACTGTGTGAATGGTCCACTTTCCGTGCCTTCCGCCGCTTTCTTGGCCAGTTTCAGGCATCTTGTGATTGTTATTCATACCTGTTTTGGATGTATATGTAGTGCTTGGAGTCTAGAAATGAGTGTCTGATCACTTTATCATACACCAGGATGGAAAGCAGGTATGGTATGTCTATTTGTGAGTAGAACATTTATTTTTGCAATGGTGCAATTATATGTGTATTGCTTTATTGAAAGTTTTTGCAGCTTTGTGGTTTTGATGAAAGGAATAGTTCGCCCAAAAATGAAAGGTGTCATTGTTTACTCATGCTCATGTCCTTCCAAATTTTCTTTCTGTGCAACACAAAAAAGAAATTTTGAAGAATGTTTATGCTTCTCTTTTACATGCAATGTCAGTGAATGATGAACAGGGAGTGCCAAGCTCAGAAATGACAAATATAGCACTATAAATATAGTCCAAAGGAGTCATGTGCTATATTCCAAGTGTTCCGAAGCCATACGATAGTTTTGTGTGAGGAAAAAAACAAAATGTACACTACCGTTCAAAAGTTTGGGGTCAGAAAGAAAAGAAATCAACACTTTTTTTCAGCAAGGATGGATTAAATTGACAAAGTGATGATAAAGACTTTAACACAAACTTTCTATTTCAAATGAAAGCTGTTGTTTTAAACTTTAAATTAATCATAGAATCAAAATTATTTTTATGACTGTTTCCACAAAAATATTAGGCAGCAACATTGATAATAATAAGAAATGTTTCTTGAGCAGAAAATGAGAGAAAAGCCTATCAGAATGATTTCTGAAGGATCATGGCACTGAAGACCAGAGTAACGACTGGTAAAAATTCAGCTTTGCCATCATAGGAATAAATTACATTTGAACATATATTCAATGTGTCTTTTTTGATTGAGTGACACCTTTCAAAATTAATGAAAAATCTTACCACCCCCAAACTTGAATGGTAGTGTAAGATGTACTTCACTGAATATTCACTGGAATAGCATGAGGGTGAATGACAGAATATTTCAAGTGAACTATTTCCAGTTGATTTTTTTTTGGCGCTTATTTTATTTGTTATAGAATTGGAAGTTAAAATCATTTTCAAATAACCAGAAGACCATGTGATATTTCAGTTTTTCTTTTTTAATAAATCTGCAAAAATGTCAGCAATTCTGTGTTTTTCTGTCAATATGGGGTGCTGTGTGTACATTAATGAGGAAAAAAAATTAACTTCAATGATTTTAGCAAATGGCTGCAATATAACAAAGAGTGAAAAATTTAAGGGGGTCTGAATACTTTCCGTACCCACTGTGTATGTGTGTATATATATATATATATATATATATATATAAATAATACACTTTTCACCTTAAGGGCGTTTTAAGGGGATCATGTCTTCAGAATTTTCTTTCAGAAATCAGACAGCAATTCAGTCACAGTGAGGTAATAAGGAAGACATAGGACAGATTCTATAATAAGAACCTACAATAATAATTGAATTGTTCCTGACTGTGTAGCACCTGCAGCTCTGCATGCCCTCCTGAAGAATCCCATCATTAGGAATGTTCAGCTGAAGTTTAAGTCCGTGATCACAACGGTTTGACTTTAATGGTTTCTGCACAGCTTGTTTTATGATAGTGTCACAAGATTTTGCAAAAAGGCTATTAACAAAGAAAATGGTTCTCAGTTCACATGCGAAGGAAAATGGTCAAAAACAAGTCAAGTTATGACTTTTTGGCAAAATTTACTCAAATTGTTTTTTTTGTGGAAACTGTATTTTCTTCACAATATGGTTAATATATTTTCACTGTAGAAATATTAAATCAAAGCTGAATTTTTTTTGTCAACCCATCTATACTCATCCATCTAGACAGTTGTTATTGAATGTCTCTGGCTCTCTGAACAGAGTGTGATTTATTGTCAGTAAGTTGTCACATGATTGGTCTGTTTATTCAGCTCTTCAGCTTTTGTCACAAAGAGAGAGACAGAATAACAGTGTGCGTGTGTGTATTGCTATTGAATTGTGTCTTATGGTGGAATTTTGCGGTTGCAAACACTTTCATACAATTTCTCATGTTTGTATTAGTATTATTTGCTCAAATATTTAGTTTAAATACTGTTTTGACCTGTAGGTTAGATAAAGATAATCAAGTGAAAATGTAAAAAAATTAAGATCTTTTTTCTTTATGATGACTTGATGGTATTTTCAACTCATTTGTTCCGAGATATAGCAAAAAGAACACTATTATTCAAAGGTTTGGGGTTCAGTCTTCAGTGTCACGTGATTGTTCAGAAACCATGCTAATATGCTGATTTGGTGGTAAAGAATAATTTTGTTATTACTTATGTTAAAAACAGCTGTGCTGTTTAGTATATTTTTGGAAACAGTGAAACTTTTTTAGGCATTTTTGAAAAGAAAGTTTAAAAGAACACTTATTTGATATATTACATATATTTTATTTTTATTGTTTATTTATTTTTATAACAATTTAAAAATCTTTACTGCCACTTTTATACATTGAATGCATTCTTGCTGAATCAATGTATTAATTTCTAAGAAAAAAATTCTTACTGACCTCAAACTTTTGAACAAAAGCTAACATTAGTCTTTAAAGGCAATATGTAATTTTTCGCCGCTAGAGGGCGTGTATTCAAAACAAACAAAGAAACAAAGGCGTAGTTTGATGACGCTGTGACTGAGTGTGGAATCATGGGAGTTGTGGTCTTCATCCCCACAGCCGACACAATCCAACGGGGATCAGGCAGAAGTCATGTTCATGGATGAGCTAATGATTTATTAACGTAGTAGAATGAAGCAGGGTGAGGCTGAAAGCCGTCGAAGCGAAACGAGGCCGCTGAACGAGCGTGACACACGGCTCGAAAGCAGCGGAGCTTTTATTATGCCAGTCAACCGCTTCCGCTCCTTCTGGTCGTGCGTATGTGGGAAAAAAGCAGCGCTGTTTTATCATACTAGATATGTTTGAAAGTTCTGTTATAATGCTACTCTGTGCGGTCGTCACCTGTCTAATATAACGCATAACACATTAAAGCGTCTTTGGTGTTTCCATGTTTTCTACAAAACAAAGCCGGAAATCGAGGGGTTATGATGTCATTGGCAGGCGACACAATGACACTATGGACACGGTCCGTGTCACTAGTTAAAATTGCTTATTTCTCTGGATTTAAACATTCTTCGAAACATTTGGTAAAATGTAAGTACACAAGTCAGCAAAATATATAACACTGTTCTAGAGGTTTTTGGATATTTTAATAAAAAAATCTTACATATTGTGCCTTTAAAGGTGCATTGTGTAAATTTTAGCGGCATCTAGCGGTGAGGTTGCGAATTGCAACCAATGGCTCAGTCCCCCGCTCACCCCTCCCTTTAGAGAAGCTACGGTGGCCGATACAGGACTAAGATGTCGTCGGTAAAGACCGCAGAGAGCAATGAGATTTCTTTACAAAGGTAAATTAAGGAATTATATTTACTTATTTAATAAATCAATGTTATTGCGAATATTAATGTACTTGTTAATCATTGTGTCAGTGTTTTATTCGCAAGAACAACAAAGTGACTAAACGCGCTGTGTAGAGCAGTTTGTCCGTTTAGGGCTACTGTAGAAACATGGTGGCGACTTCCATGTTAGGGGACCCGCGGTGTACGTAGATATAAATTGCTCAATCTAAGGTAATTAAAACATAACGGTTCATTAAGTAAGGTCTTTATACACCCCTGAAAACATAGTTATGTATATTATATTGCATTTCTGTCAATAGATCGTTTGTAAGTCACTTTTCATGCCCTTGTTGGTTGAAAATTCACTACTCAAACACTTTTGCGTATAATAAATTAAGACTATTAAAAAAAGTAAAAAATATTGTATAATTGTATTATAACAATTTGGAAAAAATAAATTTTTAACATTGTGTCATTTTCATAACAGTTAAGCACTTTTTTAACTTCTAAATTAACATAACGTTAATGTATCTGCCCATTGAGTTTATTATGCTACTTTTTTTAAAAAGGTGCTGTATGTAGGATTGACACCCGAGTGGTTGAACAGTCCAAATTCAAAATATCGGAGAGGGTTTTTTTCACCCGGCCCCTCCTCCTCAGAGGTTGCCAGATTGACATCACCAACAGGAAAAAGCGCACTTGACGATGAATGAAATAAAATACGCAGTGTTTTCCGCCAACTGGCAACCCGGGGTGCCGGAATACAATTGGGTAAACTGGCAGTGGGTGGTTCTATTATATAGTTTGCAAGAGTGTGATTATAAAAACAGTGAGGTTGTGAAAGCAGACTAGTGAGTAGATTAGTTTTCCTAAACAACTCTTTCAGTCTGTATTTTAAAAACATTTTCCCTGAAAGATTGAGTTGGAATAGTGAGTAGATGAGTTTTCCTGTTTGGTGTGCTGATGTTTAATGTCCCTGATAACCTTTGTAGTCTCATTTAGCAAATGTCTTTAAAAAGACAAGTAAAAGCTTCAGTAAAGGGCGGTATAACTGATGTACTTTACTTTTTTTTTTTTTTTTAAATATCTGGAGTTTGACCACAAAACTTATTTAAGGCATTTAACCAAAAGACTTCAAGATGATGGAACCAGAAGTGCTAGAATGCTAACTTGTTTCCAGGTGTTGGCATACAAAATATGTCATCCTTGCAGCACACTTGTTAGTGTGAGCATGCAGTTTTCCAAACTGGTCCCTAATGAGGTTCCAGTTCGGTTAGTAAGGCAGCATGGTAGCTCACTTGGTTTCGGAACAGCACTTTCATCTGTTTATTTTCTTAAGTCTTTCTTTGACTCATCCAAACATACTGTTTCTCAACATAGCCATTATACCACTCCTCTTTTCAGGAGTTTGCCGCGTGCCTAGTGCTCCTCTGCTCTGTCTGGCTCGGAGCGCATCTTTCTTTGCAGGTTTGTGTGGAATGCTGAAGTTGCGTGAGCATGTGTTGATCTCACATGGACACGTTTTTTTCCTGCTGTGTGCTCTGACTATTTAGCCGTTAATTGATTTTGGGCCCCTCACATAATGCACTTCCTCTGCCTCCGGTCCTGTTTTACACCTGGTTTTAACATACACTGGTGATGCGGTCACAACAGCGAAGACAGAATGTTATTTACACCTACAACTGATATGCATCCTGTGATCAGATCGTGAAATATTTTGCACCCTATTCACATCTGTATTTAGCACTGTACACTTGTGATTTGATCACCGAAATGGATGTTAGTACCAAGTGTGAATGGAGTCAGTGTCATTGTGGGTCATTTACGAATGGGACTGCAAGGTTTCTAGGTTATGGGGTTAACTACGTGCTTTCAGATGGGTGCACACTTTTGCAGGTGTTTGGTGTGTGTCTGTCTCTGTGGGATACTAACCAGCATGCTCTTTTGAAATGGGCTTGGGAACCCAACACCTTCATCAAATCATCCACGACGTGAAGCAATGCAGACACACTTCTTAACGTTCTTCAGAATGCGGTTGAATGTGAGGGTGTAATGACTCTCTTTTCTAGCCCACAGTAATCCAGTGGACATGCCCAGCAGAGGACACAGTGAGGATGGAGACAGTGGCATCGCTCGCTCAGGTATGCATATATTTATAAAGGACAAAGTCAGAGCATACTTTATGCAGATTCAGATTGTCCAAAGCATAGCAAGTGAATAGTCCCTTTGAGCACACGTTACCGTTCAAAGGTTTGGGGTAATTAATCATTTTTATTTGAATAAATAAAAAAATTTTTTTTTTGCAAGGATTTCTGTTTCAAATACATGCTGAAGTCATGCAGCCTTGGTGAGCATATGTGATGTCTTTTAAAAACATCTTAGCAACCCCAGACTTTTGAATAGTAGTGTACTATTTGGACATTCATTCTTACATTGTGGGGGTAACAAACCTCAATACTCAAGTATAAAACGTCTGTGCTATTAAACCATATATGTTATTATTTAGATAGCTATAGATATGGCACCTTTTTTTCATCATCATACTTTTTTTATTTATTGATTTTAATGATTTATTGATAGTGGATATTTAATTATGCATGTTAATTTTCCCTACTTATATATGTAATTATATACTTATCTGTGTGTGTGTGTGTGTGTGTGTGTGTGTATGTGTGTGTGTGTGTGTATGTATGT
>NW_015505606.1:281213-288713 GCF_001515645.1 Sinocyclocheilus grahami | reverse complement strand
GCTGTTCGGATGCTCATTCTGATGGTACCCATTCACTGCTGAGCAAGTGATGTAATGCTAAATTTCCCAAAATCTGTTCCGAACAGTTCATTTAAGTTGTGTTTGGCACATGCATAAAATATTAGTTGACTGGTATTATTTGCCTCATAAATATTGCCTGTGAACTCCCACTTTTCCATTCTGCAGCATCTCTGAGCAGTCTGTTGGCCACTCCCCTACCGTCACCTGGATCCTCCTTCAGTAGTGGCTGTGCCAGCAGTTATCAACGGCGATGGATCCGTAGCCAGGCCACCAGTCTCCAGCATGGCCCCATGCCTCGCTGGTAAGCGTAAATATTTGTAAGAGTAAGAGAGAGATGAAAAATACAGAGGGCAGATATGTTAGATATGTTTTTGTGTATGTCTGTGCATCAGGAACACTGAAGAAATGTTCAGCTTGTCTGACGAGAGCTGCAGCTCCAACCCTGTGATGATCCGGAGGAAGAAGATTGCCATCAGCATCATCATCAGCCTGCCAGAGAGAGAAGAGGAAAACCACAATTTTCAGGAGTTTTTCTTCTCCCACTTTCCTCTGTTTGAGTCTCACATGAACAAACTCAAGACTGCCATCGAGAGGGTAAGTGTGAAAGTGCAGGAGATGGATTTGTCATATTAACCAGTTTTGACCAAACAAATAGATTCAACAATGTATTGCAGTTCTTTATAAAAAAAGTGTGGATTTATTTGCAAAAATTCATCATCAGAATTTAAAATGTAAAATAGTTTTTTCAGAAAAGTATATTTTTGCCCACTTATTCTGTTTATATGGGTGGGTCAGAGCAAAAATTTTTGTACAGTTATAATGCAGAATCTAGGGTGAACATACATCCTTTTTTTCTGGACATGTCCTGGCCGGGATTTCTAAATTGCTTAAAATTTCCAGGTTTTGGCTTTGTTTTCCAAATGACATGCTCTCTACAGTCCTCATATATTATATATTATACATGTAGATTAGGGCTGTGCGATATTACGATATATATATATCAGATGGAGGAAATAAAAAGTCTATCATTTCATATTATGCTCTATCGTTTATTTCGTGGTGTCACAAAATACATTGTTTACAGAAATCATACTTTTTCATTATTTGGATGACTGCGATCTTTACACGCCACCACGGGGCGTGAAGCGGAGACAGAACCAGGTGGAGAACAACCAGCCAGGACAAAACGAGGAGCTCGTTCCTAAACGAGGGACTACATCTGTAGCATGGACACACGTTTTAAAACAACCGATTTTTAAGCCATTGAAACACAAACAACAGATCAATATGCGTGCGCCGTCTCTGCTTCTGTGTGAGAGGAGCGCGCATTTTTTTGCCGCTTTATTGGCTCTGAACGATTATATAAACACTTATATGCGTCAGAATCCCCGTCTTTGCAAGTATCCTCATAAACACAGTGATTTAGGTCTTAAGAGAGAGTAAACAGTAAAATTGAGAGAATTTCTCACTGCTCTTGACTAAATCACTTTTGTAACTTTAATAAGAAGAAATTAAAAAATAATAATGATATATTTATATATATATATGTAAAGAATCCATACTTAATACACGTGTTAATTATATCGATCGATCTATCTATAGATAGATAGATCGATATAATTAACACAGTGAAGACTAATTAATTTACATAATGTATGTATCATTTCTTATTTATTGTAGTTTTTTTTAGTTTCTTATCCTTATTTCATCACTGTTTATTTATCTTCAGTGAGCTTGAGGTTGTTGTTTTTTTCTCTTTTTAGGCTTGTATTAGTTTGATATTGACATTGGTGACAAAGATTATAAATTCTATGGTATCAAAGATTTTAATATCATAAAAACCTTTTTAAAAGAAAAAAATAACTATGTTGTGATATATATATTATCGTGATATAAAGTTAGTCATGTCGTGATATAAGATTTTAGTCATATCGCCGACCCCTAATGTAGATCAATTGAGATTTATGCTGAAAGCAACTTCCTGAATCAAAATTGTGATTTTTATTTTTAATTTTTTATTAAATATTTAAACTTTTCATCCGAGTTCAAACTGTTGGTTTGTTTTTCAGGCAATGATTGTGTGCAGAAGGATAGCAGAGTCCAGTCAGCGAGTACAGGTCTATCTGTGTCGAGTGATGGAAGCACTGGGAGAATTCAGGTGCTGAAATCATCATATTTTGTGTATATTTGATCTCTTAACCTTCAGTTTACGATTTTAACTACAGAAAAAATGAATCTCGGTGCCCCTTACAGTATTAAACTTCCTTTATGATTCATGACCAACTTGGTGCAGAAGATATTGTTATAGAGGCCCTCAAGTTTGAGAGATATGAGTCATAAGCTTTGGTTTGAGTCTCCTCTGGTTCCCTGTTGGATGTAGGATGACGGTGTGGAACCTGTACATGGCTCCCCGCATCAGCCAGCCAGTCTGGCTTTCCATGATATCCCAGAGTACCGAGCGAAACCTGCTGTGTCAGCGCTTCTTAAAGGAGATGAGTTTGCTGATGGACCATGGAGCCAAGAGCCAGTCAGTGATCTTTAACCTTTCAACTAAACATACTACTTCAAATCTTTAACCCTGTACTTTTGCTAGTACTGTGTAATCAATGGGATAATTGGAAAATCAGTTATTTGTTTCCATCACCATCCCTGATCCTAAGCGTGTCAGGAAACACAATTGACCAGGTGTGTCTGTGTGACAGCCAGTCATCATGAGTAACTTCCTCTTGATTGCCTTATGTTGAGTTCTGATGGGACACCTCTGAACTATTCCTTTCATTTTCCTCTAGGTTTCTATCAGCTCTCCTTACTGCTGTTCTTACGCATCACTTAGCCTGGGTTCCTACGGTGATGCCCAGCAGCCTGCCACCAATCAAAACTGCCTGCCAGAAACCTGCCTCTCAGACAGTGAATCCTTTGGCAAAATCTCACCCATACAACCCACTGTGGGCTCAGTTAGGTAAGAATGCAGACAAAATATAAATGTGTAGTCCTACAAATACTGATACAGTATTCAAGTTTAGGGGTGGGAGAAAAAATCGATCCATCGATGCATCGCGATTCTCTATCCAACGATTCTGGATCGATTCTGAGCTTCGTTTTTAACCAGATGTGCGATGACGTTGAGTTTGCTTTAGAAACACCCGTATTCTGCTTGCTTACAATTCCTCACACACATACACCACTCGAACCTTCCGTAAAAGGCGCTTTGTTTGTGAAGACTGCTTGCGCATGCAGCTGTGCGCATCTGCGTGTTAGTGGTTTAATGCACTTGCATCTCAAAATGGTTTTATGACGCAAAATTAATGTAAACACAGCCAGTTATGTCTTAAGGGATTAAAATTAAAACATTACTACTTACATTTCAAAAGAGATCCGTGCGTGAATCTCCCGCTGTCTATGATGCCATAGTAAAAAACAACAGTAAAGATGAAGAAAAATCACTCACAGTTCTTGAATGGAAAAACATTCAGATAATCTTAAATACTGAAAGCACTCTTTGTGCATGTTTCTATGCTCCTCTTTATTATTTGCTACTTGCTTGTATGTTTTGAAGTTATATTAGTTTAAAATTCTTAACACACAACTGTTTACATTTTTTTTTTTTCCAATTTGTAATTATTTAAAAAAGTACTTAATTCCTTATGTAAGGATATGTAAATGTAAAGGTTTTAAGATTCTCAACTCGGTGTATTATCAGCAACTCACATGTATCGTGAGATTTTGAGTGAAAACCTCCTTCCATCAGCAAGGGCATTGAAGATGAAACGTGGCTGGGTCTTTCAGCATAACAATGATCCCAAACACACCGCCCGGGCAACGAAGGAGTGGCTTCGTAAGAAGCATTTCATGGTCCTGGAGTGGCCTAGCCAGTCTCCAGATCTCAACCCCATAGAAAATCTTTGGAGGGAGTTGAAAATCCGTGTTGCCCAGCGACAGCCCCAAAACATTACTGCTCTAGAGGAGATCTGCATGGAGGAATGGGCCAAAATACCAGCAACAGTGTGTGAAAACCTTGTGAAGACTTACAGAAAACGTTTGACCTCTGTCATTGCCAACAAAGGGTATATAACAAAGTATTGAGATGAAATTTTGTTATTGACCAAATACTTATTTTCCACCATAATTTGCAAATAAATTATTTAAAAATCCTACAATGTGATTTTCTGGGGGTTTTTTTTCTCATTTTGTCTCTCATAGTTGAGGTATACCTATGATGAAAATTACAGGCCTCTCTCATCTTTTTAAGTGGGAGAACTTGCACAATTGGTGGCTGACTAAATACTTTTTTTCTCCACTGTATATATTAGTGGGAGAATTAATATTTAGAAAAAATATTATATATTTTTAAACTAGTTTGAGATCAAACTGTAATTGACAGATCCTCTGTTTAAGACCTCTGGTCCACTTGCAGTTTCATTTTCACTGTGATTTCATTTCCTTAAACGACTTGACTTATTTTAACTTTCAAATTCAAAAAGTCTTTCTTAAAAAAATTTCAAAAAGGAACTTTAAATTACTAGTCCAGCATTTGTTTTCATTTACTCTTCACCAGGTTTATTACTGTATTATATTGTTTGTTGTGTGTTGTTTAGGTGATCTGTATGGTGCTTTGGGCTCTCCAGTGAGAGTGTGTCGAACGGTGGTTGTGGGACGCAAGAGGGAACTGGTACAGCGAGTCTTGTATATTCTGTCCTACTTCATTCGATGCTCAGACCTGCAGGAGCATGTGCAGCCACAAGGACAGATGGAGAATCTGGACAATCCGGACAATCCAACCAATCCCTGCAGCTCTCAAACCACTGATCCCACCCCTGAAAAAACATTTCCCCCTAAACCAGACCCATTAAAGCCCACTGTTTGTGTTATTGAAAAAGCACTGAACCCTGAATCTGTTCCAGGCACCTCTGTAGCACAAAATAATGACACGCTTTTGACAGATACAAAATCAACCAATCCATCCTCCAGTCTGGAATCATCCACTGTCAGGCCTGAACGTACAGAAATGGGACAGGAATGTTTTGGAGAAGACCGTGACTCTGTTGGGGGTGGATTAGAGCACATTTTGGCCAATCAGAGTCCTCTTTTGCATCGGGTGCAGTTTCACATTGGCAGTCCCAGGGAGACGGAGAATGACGCACAAGCCGGGGGTCTTAGTGGGGCAGGGTGTGGACGGGGATTGGACCGAAAGTTACATCAAAGGCTTTTGACTGATATTCGGAGGAACGAGAGCTCAGATAGTGCTCTAGGTGACAGTGATGATGAAGAAACATCACTGCAAGAACTGTACATGGCTAATGAACAAAAGGAGTATGAGTTACCACTACTAAGGTAAGTGCAAACTAATTTCAATATGGATACTCTACTAATTTAAAGTGGTCGTGTCATGAGGTAACATTCTCCCAAGTCCAAAAAGACCATTTAGTGAAACTAGACTGCAAAAACAGCATCAAACAGATAGAAAAATACCTTTGAACACATGTTCCTTTTCATCTACATGTCAGTTTTGCCTATTCAGTGTTCAGAATCTTGGCCCACCAAGTTATGATGAAGAAACAGGATAAAAACTATTATTAGCACCAGGAAAACTAATGATAATGTAGCACCTGCAACTCCGTATATTCATCAGAAGGATGCCAAAATTAGAGATGAGCATAAATGTATTATCAGCATCAGCAAAGTTCCTGATCTGATCATAATTGTTCAAATTAAATTTAAAAAGTATTTTTTTGCTTTTTATTCCCTTTTCTGATTCTAATCTTTATATGGTTAGTACCTTGTATTTTGTTGCGCATTAATTTAAAACGTTTAGCCATAGGATATTCTTCGATGATATGACCCATTTAGTAGTAGGGAAAAATATTAATCTAATATTTTTCTAATATATTTAATCTAATATAGTTGAATTTAAAAAGATAGTTCACCCAAAAATGAAAATACTGTCATTAATTACTCACCCTCAAGTCGTTTAAAACCCATAAGACCTTCGTTCATCTTCAAACCACAAATTAAGATATTTTTGATGAAATTCGAGAGCTTTCTGACCCTCCATAGACAGCAATGCAACAGGTTCAGAAACGTAGTAAGGACATCGGTGGTTCAACCGTAAATTTATGAAGCTACGAGAATACTTTTTGTGCGCAAAGAAAACAAAAATAACACCTTTATTCAACAATTCTTCTCCTCCAAATCCCATCTTCCACCATTATCGAGAGTACCTCTGCACATAAACAATGCATGCGTACTGATTTCATTTGCATGGTAACAGCCCAAATGTCTTACTATTCTAACTCACTGATTAAATGTAAGAATTTGACTCAAAAGATAATGCACACTTTTAGAAAAGGTAAAATAAGCTTTATAAAGATAAAAATGCCCATAAAAGGTAAAAATCTAATTAAACTTATTAAAAAAAGGTTAATTTCTATCAGTGTGAACTGACCACCACACAGAATTTGAAGAATATCAAAAACTTTAGGAGTCAGTTTAAGATACCAGCACAATAGCACACTCAGCAAAATATCGTCTAAATGTCGTTGTTGATAAAATATCGAGATATTATTTTTTTTGTCAAAATCGCACACCCCTAAGAGGAACTCACATGCATGCATCGTGGTACTCTCAACAATGGTGGAATACATGATTTGGAGGAGACGAATTGTTGAATAAAGTTGTTGTTTTTGTTTTCTTTGCGCACAAAAAGTATTCTCATAGCTTCGTAAAATTGCGATTGAACCACTGATGTCACATGGACTGTCTTACCAATGTCTTCACTATGTTTCTGGGTCTGGGAACATTTCAGTTGCATTGCTGTCTATGGAGGGTCAGAAAGCTCTTGAATTTCATCAAAAATATCCTAATTTGTGTTTCCGAAGATGAATGAAGGTCTCACGGGTTTGAAACGACTTGAGGGTGAGTAATTAATGACAGTATTTTCATTTTTGGGTGAACTATCCCTTTAATGCAGCATTTATTTTCGGACCATAGCACTCAATCAAATATGATGTTTGGCCCTTATTAGTAAAAAAAGGACTGCAATAACCTAGTGTGTTTGTTTCTGTGTAGTTATCAGGTAGAGAGCCGAGCCAGTGTTAATCATTTTGGGCGTTCTTTGCTGGGTGGTTACTGTCCTCAGTACATGCCTGACTTTGCCTTGCATGGCATCAGTTCTGATCTCAGGCTCAAACAGTGCCTCATGTCTGACCTGGAACACACTGTTCTCGTAAGTACAATTACATTTACCGTTATTACTTCATATAGTAAATTATTCATGTATGTTGAGTGTCACAATCATGACAATTTTTGCTGCAGTTTTTAATGTCTCTTAGATTTTATGTTTTGCATATGTAATTAAATTAGATTTCTTGTTTAAGGCTTTCATTTTTTTGCAAAAACGTAATGAAAAGAAAAGTTTTTTAGCTGTTTAAATACCCTTCATTAGGGTATTTACTGTTTAAATACCCTTCATTAGGGTATTTA
>NW_015505606.1:261754-280818 GCF_001515645.1 Sinocyclocheilus grahami | reverse complement strand
TCACTGATTAAATGTAAGAATTTGACTCAAAAGATAATGCACACTTTTAGAAAAGGTAAAATAAGCTTTATAAAGATAAAAATGCCCATAAAAGGTAAAAATCTAATTAAACTTATTAAAAAAAGGTTAATTTCTATCAGTGTGAACTGACCACCACACAGAATTTGAAGAATATCAAAAACTTTAGGAGTCAGTTTAAGATACCAGCACAATAGCACACTCAGCAAAATATCGTCTAAATGTCGTTGTTGATAAAATATCGAGATATTATTTTTTTTGTCAAAATCGCACACCCCTAAGAGGAACTCACATGCATGCATCGTGGTACTCTCAACAATGGTGGAATACATGATTTGGAGGAGACGAATTGTTGAATAAAGTTGTTGTTTTTGTTTTCTTTGCGCACAAAAAGTATTCTCATAGCTTCGTAAAATTGCGATTGAACCACTGATGTCACATGGACTGTCTTACCAATGTCTTCACTATGTTTCTGGGTCTGGGAACATTTCAGTTGCATTGCTGTCTATGGAGGGTCAGAAAGCTCTTGAATTTCATCAAAAATATCCTAATTTGTGTTTCCGAAGATGAATGAAGGTCTCACGGGTTTGAAACGACTTGAGGGTGAGTAATTAATGACAGTATTTTCATTTTTGGGTGAACTATCCCTTTAATGCAGCATTTATTTTCGGACCATAGCACTCAATCAAATATGATGTTTGGCCCTTATTAGTAAAAAAAGGACTGCAATAACCTAGTGTGTTTGTTTCTGTGTAGTTATCAGGTAGAGAGCCGAGCCAGTGTTAATCATTTTGGGCGTTCTTTGCTGGGTGGTTACTGTCCTCAGTACATGCCTGACTTTGCCTTGCATGGCATCAGTTCTGATCTCAGGCTCAAACAGTGCCTCATGTCTGACCTGGAACACACTGTTCTCGTAAGTACAATTACATTTACCGTTATTACTTCATATAGTAAATTATTCATGTATGTTGAGTGTCACAATCATGACAATTTTTGCTGCAGTTTTTAATGTCTCTTAGATTTTATGTTTTGCATATGTAATTAAATTAGATTTCTTGTTTAAGGCTTTCATTTTTTTGCAAAAACGTAATGAAAAGAAAAGTTTTTTAGCTGTTTAAATACCCTTCATTAGGGTATTTACTGTTTAAATACCCTTCATTAGGGTATTTAAAGTATGTACCTGTGGTTTGTGTAGCATCCGGCGCTGGATGAACCAGTGGCAGAGGCTCTTTGCATTGTGGCAGATACAGACCGGCTGAGTGTGCAGGTGGTGACGAGTCAAAGGCATGTGTGCGAGGGTGGGCAGCTGGGCAGGGACGTGATGGTGTCCAACCTTGTACACTCGCTCATCACATCAGTTCTGCAGCTGTATGCGCTCAACATCGCATCCGACTTTGTAAGTCCGCTTAGCAGACACAGAAAAGCATAGTGTAAAGCCTGTTTATGTACGTTTATCTACACTCAAAGTTTGGGATCAGTAAGATCAATTGCATTTTGGTGTGTAAGATAAATGATTTAAATTTCAATATTTTACAATATTACTGCTCTTTTTTTTACTGTATTAGCATAAGATTTTTTTTCAGAAACCTTCTTACTGAGCTGTAGTGCAGATTCTGAATTTTTGTGTGTGTGTGTGTGTGTGTGTGTGTATGTGTATCCAAACATCATCTCAGTGTGTGATGCATCTGGAAGACCGGTTACAGGAGTTGTATTTTAAAAGTCGATCCTTGGCAGAATATCTAAGAGGACAAACCAGGGTCCATGTAAAAGAACTGGGGCTGGCACTGGGGTAAGAGCACACTTGCCTAATTCTTGCCTCTGATCCTACACCTGAAGCAACCGTATGAATGTATTTTTGCCTTGAAATATCAGTTTCCAAATCATTCTGATGGTACACTGACTTAAGGTAAATGGGTTCTTTTTCTTAAGTTTGGTGAGTTTTTTGATGCAAGTTTGAGTGAGAGCGAAATTCCATGAAAATGGTGAATTGCTTTACGGCAGTAATTATGACAGTCCGTTTCTGCCACATGATAAAAAAGAATAAAAAGATAATTGCAACATAACTAAATTTTTTCCCCTTGCAGTTCCAAGTTTACATCTCACAAGAGTTTATATAGCAATTCAGACTTTTTTTATCTGAATTCTGAATTTACATCTCACAATTCAGATTTTTTTCTCAGAATTCTAAGTTTACATCTCCAATACTTTTGCTTTTTGTTTCCACCATGGAATAAAAAAAAAAAGTTATTTATTTTCATTTTCACAATTCTGACTTTTTTTTTCTCAGAAATCTGTTTACATTTCGCAATTATGATTTTTTTTTTACTCAGAATTCTGAGTTTACATCTCTCATTCGGAGTTTTTATCCTCTAAATTCAAAGTTTACATCTCACATTTTTTTCTTTTCTTTTTGTTTTCGCCACATAATAAACAATAAAAAATGTTAACTTTATCTCACAATTCTGACCTTTTTTCTCACAACTGTGGGTTTATGTCTCACATTTCTGCGAAAAAGTCAGAACTGTGAGATATAAACTCAGAATTGCCAGGAAAAAAGTCACATTGACCTTTTCTATTTTTTTTTTATTTCACTCACTTATCTGTGGAGTTGTAAAAATACACAAAACAACATACAGTTGCTGTTACATCAAACCATTCATTGTGGTCTTAATGCAGAAAGTGTGAGAATAAAACTGCATCTTGTCAAATGTATGCATTGAAATTGTTTTTCAGGATTGAGTCCAGTGACATTCCGTTACTTGCAGCAGTCGCCAGCACACACTCGCCCTATGTGGCCCAGATCCTTCTTTAAATAGACCAAGCAAGATTTATTTCAATTTAAGGACCAATCAGAATGTGTTCCTGTTCTGCGTGGACCAGCAAGGATTTGATCATTATCAGATGACCACACCAATCATGATGCACTGTGCTCGACAACCATTCGGAGCCTACACCCAGCCTTAATATGCCAATCAGAATGCCTCGTTTGTCCAGCTGACAGTCTTTTCTTGTACGTATATGTGTGTGTCTAACTGTCTATAAGACTGAATCATGCACCACATTGGGACACTTGTTAATGCTCTTCTTATTTTACAGTATCTCACGTCTTTTCAAGTCTTATTTGAAAGGGAAGACTGGAGAAAGCACATGCTATTGATGAAAAACATCACTATGAGCAAGAATATGGAGAAGCATCTATACATTTGATACTTCCATTGAATAATCTCTGAGCACTATATCTGAATGCACAGTAGTGTAGTTCATTAAGAATGAGAGCATATCTATAAAATGTAGAGCCTCTCTGTGAAGCACGTTAGTTTACATCAGGAGCCATATTTTGTAGCTGGCTGATCTTGGAAGAAATAGTTCCCCCAAACATAAAAATTCTGCCATATTTACTTACCCTCATGTCGTTCCAAATTTGCAGGACTGCCTTTCTGCTTTTCAAAAAGCTTTTGCTCTGCTTTTTTCCATCTAATAAAAGTAAAAGGCAAAATGACAACAACAAAAAAGCATAAATCTGTACAATTATTATTTTCTATGTATTCTGAAGTGAAGACTTTTTTTTGCAGCTTAACAGAACAGCAAGAAAAATCTAATATAATATGGGTTTAGAACAACATGAGAGAGTAAATATAAAATCACAGAATTTTCATTTTTGGGTGAACTGTCCCTTTAAAATCTTCAATTCCAAACGATTGGCTCTAGCATACAGCTCTGAAACCATATTAAAGGATATTTTCAATGAATGCCTGAAATTTTATTCAAGAAAAGCATCAGTTTTGTCAATGTACGTTACAATGGCTTTTACTTCCTTTTGTTGGAATTTGATCAAATCAATCAGTTTTCATAGTTTTCTACCCCAGTGTAATCTTAAATTTATTTCAGTTTGCAATTTAAGTATTTTTCACATTCCATATTCTCCAGAAAACCGCTTTATAGGTATTATTTCTAAATATGTTTGTATGGTACGAGTGTGTGTGCTTCAGTCTCAGAAAGATGAGAGAATGTTTACATAATGGAAGGAGAGGTCAATTGGGTGTGGTATTAAACTGTTACTCTTAATTACTGGTCAGTCCACAGATAGTGGATTACAGTATTAATCTGGTGCTACTCTTGTGTCAAAGGCTTATTAAAGCACATGCACACTTTTATGCTCTGTCTTGCGAATGCTTTATATTTCTTTCAGTGGTGTATTGCGCTGAAAGACAAATGTCACAGCAATAGAACCCCAAGTTTGTGACACTAGAAATTAAAATACTTTTTTTGTGTTTGTTTATTGTTCCACTTTAAAGACTATTTTTGATATTTTAACAATATTCTACCTCAAGTAAACCATATGAAAGTGGCCTGTTCTGAATTTATGGGATTGATCAGTCAGTATTACATCAAGAATGCAGTGTGCTGATATCTTCAGTGATTATACACTTAAAAGCTGCATTTTGGATTGAAACAGACATCTTTTACATGTGTAAATGTCTCTAGTGTATTTCTGTACTGAAAGTAAATGTAAAGTTGTCTTGCTTTTTTATATTTTTTTGTTGAGGTTGAACTTTGAACACTAAGGTTTTGCCACTTTTAGTAGTCTCTTTTGAGGCTAACCAGTGTAATCTTATTTTCATGGTGCAAGGCTGAATGCGGTTGGGTATTTTGTCTGTGACAATAGGATTTTGCTAAGAACTGAACTAGTGATTAATAAACAAATTGTCAAGAATTTGACAACTCTTTTGACAATTTTGTTATGTATCTTTTGCATGGTCCTGATTGATATTAAGTTATGATAGCACCCTTATATAAAGTAAAAAATTTTCCGTTCGTGGACAATTTTGAATTAAATTGTTCTCGTTAATTTCTATGCACCAATCATGTATTTTGTTACAGAGGTTTTAAACTTCACTACTGTACTTAAATAGTTTCTGGAAACTTCTACTTGAGTATAAATGTTGACTTTTTATTAAATTTTAAAGAGAAAATTGATACTTCAATATATCTCTCCTTTGAATCTACTTTTTTGTGGGCATTAAATAAAGTTTTAGATTGGTACCCCCAACCCCTAAAACAAGGAAATGCTGGCAAGCAACAATTTGACACAAATAAATACAGAAAAACACTTTTTAATAAATATTATGAAAAGTAAATAATTTGTGACAATAACCAATTTGACAAACCACCTGGTCCAAATTATTATTTAAAACCATGTACACAAAAAATAAAATACAAACAGGCAGAAGCACAATAAACTATTGGTAAAATCAGGCACAAGTCTTTGCATTTAAAAATGTCATGGAATGGAATTTTTTTTGTTTTTGTTTGTTTAACTTGTGTGCCATGTTTTTAGAACATTTTACATTGTGTATTTCACATACAACAAAGTACCAATGGTGTTACCTTGGGGTTCTGAACATGAACGAGAATCATGTAAATAAATATAATGGTACATCAATTCATGCTCTACGAACCATGGTATTACAGTATCACGGCACTCTATGCTACCACAGTACTTTTTGTGAGGGGTATTCAAAATTCTTCCTTCATTATTATGTAGTTATATTTATATTAGTTTATATTTCTTTGTGTCAGAAATATAGTGATACCTATAGAGACATTATCATAAAGTAAATGATCATGAGATCATGAGCTGATTTTATAGGATCATATCCTATATATGCTGGGTATTAGTAGGCCTAATACCAGTTTTTATAGTAATAATATATTTCTACTTGCACGATGCATTGATAAAATACAAAAGTATAACATTTCAGCCTCATTTATAAATAATGACAGTATTTGGCATTACAAGGAGGCCTATATGAGTGTATGAATACAGATTCATTAGGCATTCATTAGGCGCAAGATGCTAATTCACTTAAAATAAAGTGATGTACAAATGAACAAAAATATATTGTTTATATATCTAACAGACACGAGCAACCCATTCAGCTATCGGATGTTTTTAAAACATACCTGTTCTTTTTATACTTCAGTAGTTTAGCCTAATATTAAAAGTATTTTTCTAATGAATTGCTGTTTTTTTCATATAGGCCTGTTTGTTGTGAGCAGTGTTGGGCAGTAACTAGTTACTAGTAACTTAGCTACTGTAATAATATTACTTTTTGCAGTAACTAGTAGTGTAACTAATTACTAATAAGATTTCAGTAATAATATTACAGTTACCATCCATAAAACAGCTTAGTTACTTACTTTTGATGCCTCAACCCCGCTGATTTAAAATTCAACAATCAAATAATTCCAAGATTTATTTTCATAATTTTCACGACTCGCACATGCATGTGATGTCCCCAGTGCAGCAGGCAAGCTTGGAATATGGAAAAGCTTACATTCAGCAGATAGAAATATTGCATTATATTGATTTTGTCAGGAAAAAAGGTGATCTGAACGCTGTTGTGTAAGTTGTGGCTTTACTTTACTCTGGCATTACATCCCACCCACATCCCTCTGATCAGCATGTGGTACACTATATTACTATAATTAAAAATATTTTTGGAAAATTAAATAGTTTCTTACAAACTTATGTGATTTGATCAAATACATAATGAAATATAACCGTATATGGGTAATGGAGAAATTACAATTAGCTTCAAGCTACACATGACACTTAATGAGATTAATACAACACTTCTACTTGAATGTCACTATCAATTACTATTGAGTGTTTGTAATAACTTCTGACTGAGATCCAATGTGGATTTTGGTCAAATGATGAGGCAGAAATATGTAACATTCTAGATTAAGAATTGTATGTAAGATATCAGTTACAACTTCTGTGGGGCGTGAAGAAAAAGTAATGTAACTAGTAGTGTAACTAATTACTATTGCCAGAAAGTAATAAGTAAAGTAACAATATTACTTTTGAAGGGAGTAACTAGTAATGAGTAATAGTCTTTGAGTAACTAGCCCAACACTGGTTGAGAGATGTAGCCTATATTTGTACTAATTCTTGTAGTAATTGCATATAGGCCTACTACTGCTACTACTAGCCTACTACTACTAATAAAAAAACTTAATGTTATTTGTGTAAAACACTTGTTGCCACCTGTTGCCGTAACACTGTATGCTGAAGTAAATTAAAATCATGTATTCACCCCATATGTCGTTCTAAACCTGCCTGACTTATACTTTCCTCTGTGGAATATGTAAGTAGATATTTGGAGAAAAGTAGGTCGTTTGTCCATGTAATGTAAGTTAATGGTAACCAAATTAAGAGAGAGAGAGAGAGAGAGAGATCTCCTTTTGTGTTCTACAGCAGACAGGGAGTCACATTTATATGCAATACAAAAGAAAGTGGGAAAAGGTAGAAAAAGTGGGAGAAATAGGAGGGAGGAAAGTATAATTACAAGACTAAGAATGGGACATACAGGTTTGAATAAAACATTACATTTAATATCTAAACATCCAACGGGATTGTGTGAGAAATGTGGACAGAGTGAAACTGTAGAACATGTGATTATTAATTGTAAGGGTTATGATGAAGAAAGAGAAGTGCTAAGAGAACAAGTATGGATGAATGAAGGAAAAGAGTTAACATTAAAGAATATATTAGACTTGGATATAGGAAATGGTACGATAAATGTGTTGTTTCAGTTTCTGAATAATACAGGTTTAATGGAGAGAATGTAGGATAAGTATAAATAGAGAGGTAGAAGATGCTGATATAGTGTGGGTAGAAGGGAAAGTATATCTAACGGGTAAATAAGGATACAGTGGGATATTGGGATTTAAAGTGAATTGGGGTGGAAACTGGAGGAGCTGAACACCCAGCGCCAGTGTATTTATTTTTTTACTTTTTCTTTGTAATGGGGGGGTTAGAAAATGTTAAAGGGGTCATATGATGCGATTTCAATTTTTCCTTTCTCTTTGGAGTGTTACAAGCTCTTGGTGCATAAAGAAGATTCCTGGTAGAGTAGACTACAATGCCAGCTGTTCTGACTCACGGACTATAAGTACGTATTTTTATATTTAAAGAGTTTTTATATTTTTTATATTTAAAGCGAGTTTTGAGCAGTGTAGAGTAGGGCTTGTTGTTTGTCATTTCTCCGATCACAAATGCAGACATGGTTTTATGTTTACGCGGCGCGTAAAAAGACAGTATAAGTCATTATAATCAGTAATTATGTCCCCACTGGATGCAACAAATGCCTCGTTTATAATGGGTTTTCATGTTTTTGAATCATCGCTCCGGCCGGACAGGGCATATCACAATATGATAAGAGGCGTAACATTTCCGTCACACGCTTGAGGTATTCGGCCAATCACAACGCACCGGATAGCTAGCCAATCAGAGCACACCTCGCTTTTCAGACCGATGAGCTTTATAAAAATCGATGCGTTTCAAAAAGGCGGGGCATAGAGGAGAAACAATAATGTACAGTATGTGGAAAATAATGTGTTTTTTTAACCTTAAACCGCATAAACACATTTAATTACACCAAATACACAAAATAATGTTATTTTTAGCTGCATCATATGACCCCTTTAAGAGATAGAGGAAATGTTTCTGATCCAAGCTACCTGATGTTGGCAGTAATGCACTGTTAAGTGCGGTTGCCAGTAAAAGAAAGAAGAAGAAGAAGACAGGGAGTTTTTTTTTTCCATTTATTTATTTATTTTTGAAGATATAACATTCACAGGGGATACAGTCATAGCAATAAATTACATAACCAGAATACAAAACAAATATATAAAGAATAATAAAAATTTAATATAAAGAACAAAAATTAAAAACTAAACATCTTTTCTTTCCTTTTTATAAATAAATCATAAATAAATAAAAATAAAAAATAACGTAAATGGAAAATTACATATAAAATGTAAACTTCAAAGAATACACAGGAGGTTTACATTAAAGTCAATATTTTTTCCATCAATACAGTAGTTTTAACAGCTTTCTTATTAAGTGAACCCCAGAGAGATTCATAAAATAATTTCAAATCAATACAAAAAAAATCCTAAAATTGGAGATATATCCCGTTATTCATAACTCTCCAGTACAGTAGGTGGCGTGTTCACATTGCTTCCAGCAGATTTGGAGACGCGTCTGGGCAGCTGATGCTGTCTCCCGTGACCGTCTCTATTGTACTGTGTGTCGAGCTCCGTAGGCCAATGCCTTACTGTCATGGACAGATTTTGCATGTATTTCTGGACGGTATCAGAGGACAAACCCGGGCTCTCTGAAGACGACTGAGAGACGATTGAGGAAAAGTAGGTGTGTTTCAGGACTATGTGAAATAACTGAGCTAGCAGCTAACGTTAACAGAGTAACGTATTTTATCAACGAGCTGCTATCAATTTACTCTCATATCCACACATATTTCGTTTTCCTGTTTCTATTGTAAGGCCATACAATGTAGGTTATTATGACACCCATACAAGCTTTACATAAAGGTCGTTCTTTGTCTTATTTGCAGTAAAAGCGGATTTATTGTGTTAACTAATGCTTTGTGTTTAAAAGAATGTAAATTATATATTTGCGTCAGACTAGAGTTTTGAAGTTTTGAAGCAGTTGTTTTGCTCCTCTCTCAGGTTTAGTTTAACCAAAACTGCTGCTGATGGTCAACGATGTGCCGATAACTTTACCACTTACAGAATTCACCATGGTAACCATTGCTTCCGCTGTACATTTATTGTTACTACCATAAAACTGGTAATAGCCACCACTGTTATAAAACAGAAATTAAACAAAATACCAGACTTTCATGTTATGAAATCTTACGTTGTTTGTTAAGGTGATAATAAGGTGTTCCCATTATAATTTATTGATTTACTGTAGCCAGGGGCGATTCTAGGATTTTCATTTTAGGGGTCTCAGCCCCCAGTGAGGGTATTATAATAATAGCCTAAAAAAACAAAACTATATATATATATATATATATATAAAATAACATTTTTTGTTAATAGTCGTATACTAAACTTATTGCAGTATTCCACTGTATTGCATGGATAGGTATAACATTTGAGTACTGAATAAGCCAAATTCAAGTCTTCATGATCTCACACACACACAACCTGTTTACTGTAGGCTACAAACACAAAATTGTATTGTTTGCATTTCTAGTATTCCTTATCTCAAGTAGGCCTATGCAAACCTCTTTGCCACATGCACTGGAATATGTTTTGAATGAAATGAAAATAGCAACATGGATCGTTTTATAAAGTATGCATCCATATGTGCTTCATTTTCGCTGGAGGAAGCAGCTGTGGTGTGATGAGGGGTGAACGCAGTGAAAACTTAGGCTACAGCAGTTGGGGAACCAACCGATTATTGCTCCCCCGTGATATTTTGTAAACTGGATTTATGATAGCCCCCCTAAAAATGGCCTATAGCGACGCCCATACTGTAGACTGTCCATGTGGTGTTTGCTGGAAACGATTGGTACCATGGTACAGTTTTTATGGGACGTTACGTTTTATTTTAAGTATTAAAGCTAATGTTGCAGCACATTCACTATAGTAATAATAATACTTCATTATTATTATTATTATTGTCTCTCTAGCAATTCCTTCAAAATACAACCTGTGACAAACAAATAAATAATGACCAAAAGCAAAGGCAGTCATGTTAAGTCAGTTTCTCATAAATAGTAGATGTGGCAGATTAAGTTTATTATTGCATGGCTGTTGCCTAAAGTGTTTGTTTAGGATTTTAAAAAAACTTTAAGGAGATTAATTTTCTGAAATTGCCACATTTTAAGTATTTGTCTTATTTGCGTGCATATTAATGATTGTTCGTGTTTTTCTTTTTATATTTATACCTGTAGAAAACCAGTAATCAACCAGCATGAATAAACCAGATCAAAAGGATGTGTTTTTATCGACTCAACATTGTGTTGGCACTTTAGTCCCCAAACTTACTGTCTTTACAATGGCACGCACTGTAGAAAGGTCCTAGGTTACCTCATTTTCACAACTTGCAAGATTAAAAATTGTTTTAAGGAGTTTTTGTGTCCTGAAAGTTTTTTTTCTCTTCTTAAAAATGTTTAGTCAGTTGAGCCGTTGGCCTGTTATAGCATACAGTATGTGTAATATAGTGGTGGAACTATGACGTCACCTTGTAGGCGGATCGGCTGTTAGCATCACACTGGTTCCCTCAACAAAAAGCCCATAGGATTTTTCCATAGGCTTTTGGATTATCGTAAAAAATAAGATCTGTGTTCAACCATAGTTCATGAAACTTGCACGTTTTGTCCATCAAAATAATATAACTCTTATGAATTTTGAAGCCTAAATATAAGCGGCAAAACTTAAAAACTGAATTGAACTACACCACGGTCGCTCGCCTTCAACGTCACCACCACAACGCTCCCGACAACTTTTTCAAACTTTTTTTAGAAACGTGTTTAGTGAAAAGGATTTACTCTGTGGATTACTTATTTAAATCCACGTTACATGAACCTTTTCATATAAACTGGAATAAATACAAAACTTGAGCCAAACTAAAACTGAAATGAAACCATAATAAATAGTAAGTATAAATAATCATAAGTAAAGCGCATATGAATGCACATTTCGAAATAAGGTCAATTAAAAGTCAATAAATCCTTGATTAATATGAATATTTTAATTAAAAACGTGTATCCGTGTAGTATTCAATAAAATTGTAGTGCATTTAATCTATTAAATAACAGCAGAGTGAGCGAGTTTTTGGATATGATTAAAGATTAAATTTATTTTAGTGAATAAAGTACCACATTTCAACTATCATTTTGTTAGGGTACAACTATATAAAATGCGGGAAACTATTAATTGGTTATTCTACAATTAATTGTACTACAAATTATACTATAGCTGGAAAATACTATACATTGATAAACTGTTCTGCGTGATGATGTTTAATGTCTCCGACAACATCTGTAGTCCCCATTTAGCAACTTGTCTTTTTTAAGAAACGTAAAACAGTTAAAAAAAATCACGAGTGGGGTGTAACTGGTGTGTTTTATGTTGTAGAATAAAACGTGAAAAACGTGAACCACTTTGTTGGAACCACAACCGTTTCTGAGGAATTACATTGTTTGACGGAAGAATAATGCTTTTATTAATATCATTACATTTTATTTGCTCTGTTTTATTTTGTGAAACCTTACTACGTATATGGAATAACCATTTTATAAAAGCAATAAGTCCCGTGAAGCCGTGGTTTACAGTGAATTTATAACAGCTAAGGGGGTTGTAGGCACTCCGCTTCGCATTGTACCTAACAACACCCCTTAGCTGTTATAAATTCACTGTAAACCACAGCTTCTTGGAGCTTATTGCTTTACTCACTTCCGGGTTTTTGACTACAAAGTTATGTCACAGTTCCACCACTCTATTAAACAGTCCATTTAACACACAGCCTTGTTTTCATTCCTGTCAAAAATTAAATGTTGTGCTACCCTGACTAAGGTCAGTACTTGCAAGTCTAATTCTGTATACACAATTTGGCTGGATTATGTGCAGTCTTTATTTTTTAAGCATTAAATAGTTCCTCATCTTATTTATCTATTATTCATTAGTTCTCAGGTCATGGATTTCCCAGGGCATTTTGAGCAGATCTTCCAGCAGTTGAACTACCAGCGGCTGCATGGACAGCTTTGTGACTGCGTGATCATGGTTGGTAGTCGTCATTTCAAGGCCCATCGTGCCGTACTGTCTGCCTGCAGTACGCATTTCCGAGCCCTGTTTACTGCTGCTGAGGGAGACGCCAGTACAAGGATGATCCACCTGGACTCAGAAGTGGTGACAGCTGAAGCATTTGCTGCACTCATGGACATGATGTACACGTCCACGCTGATGCTAGGAGAGAGTAACGTGATGGATGTCTTGCTGGCGGCTTCTCATCTGCATCTAAACGCTGTGGTGAAAGCCTGTAAGCACTACCTTACAACTCGTACTCTACCCATGTCTCCTCCGGCAGACCGTAGTGGTCAGCATCACGCTGAGCAGCAGCAAGCAGCAGCGGCTGCAAACTCTCATCTCCAGCGTTCATTTCTGCTTCAACAGCTCGGCCTGAGCCTGGTCAGTTCTGCCCTGAGTGGCGCTGAAGACGGGGGAACAGGGACCAGGAGGAGAACGGGTTCAGCATGCGCTAGCGGGTTGGTGGATCAGCACAGTTCTCACCCGGCACGCCGTTTCCTGAAGCGCAAACAGCCCTTGTCCTTGATCGCTTCGGAAAGGGAGAGGCCACGTCTCTCCACACAGGTGGAAGGGACTGTGGGGGAATCGGTGGGGCGAGAGGGTGGAGAGGAGCTTCTGTCTCCAGATTCCCATAGTAAAATGGTGGATGAGGTCCCCATTCCAGGGGATGATGGAGGCTTACTAGAGCAAAATGAGTACCGAAGGGGACTGACCCATGAAGACATGCAGCTTCCCAGTCAGTCAGATGGAGGAAGGGGAGCAGGACCGGAAAAAACGTTGCTGCTGCCATGCAAAGAGGAGTACCCAGATGCGAGCCATCACCATACTGAGGGGATGAATATAAAGAACGGAGGTGAGGAAGAAGAAGAGCAGCAGCAGCACATGCAGGTCGTGGTGAAGAGTGAGCCACTGAGTTCACCCGAGGCTGTTGATGAGACTAGCGATGTTACATCTCAGGCAGAAGGGAGTGACCAGGTAATTGTTTTTTATAATAAGCTAGTGGAACTGTAACCAATGTATTTTGTTACTGTTTTGTTACCTAACCCTAACTGATTTGTGAGTGTTTCACCAGATTGTCCCAGGTAAGTATTTTGCCCTTTGAAACAAACTGCATGCCTTTCCAATCTAGAAAATTAGTGGTCAATTTATATCCATTTCCAAGAGACAGTGCTGTCATGATGTCAAGTCAATTAAGATCTTGTTTCATTTATTATTATTTTCCATTTTTTTATATATATATATATATATATATTGTTCCTGAAAAAAGTACACCACCACCGTTTAAAAGTTTGAGGTAGGTAGGATTTTTCATCTTGATAGAAATTAATACGCAGCAAGGATGCATTAAATTGATCAAAAGTCATAATAAAGACCTTTACATTGTTACAAAAAATATATATATAAAAAAAAGCTGTTCTTTTGAATTTTTTGTTTAACAAAAAATCCTGATTTCGACATTGATAAAAAATGTTTCTTGAGCACCAAATCAACATACAGAGTGAATTTACATTTATTAGAATAAAAATATATTTTAAAATAGAAAAATTGTTGAATTGTAATAATATTTCACAATTTTTCTATTTTTGATCAAATGCAGCATAAGAGAGCTCTTTTAAAAATGTAAAAAAAAAAAAAAACACGGCCCAAACAAAAGCGCAAGAATGTTACAAAATATTTGTCAGATTTCTTCTTCTTCTTCTTCTTCTTCTTCTTCTTCTTCTTCTTCTTCTTCTTCTTCTTCTTCTTCTTCTTCTTCTTCTTCTTCTTCTTCTTCTTCTTCTTCTTCTTCTTCTTCTTCTTCTTCTTCTTCTTCTTCTTCTTCTTCTTCTTCTTCTTCTTCTTCTTCTTCTTCTTCTTCTTCTTCTTCTTCTTCTTCTTCTTCTTCTTCTTCTTCTTCTTCTTCTTCTTCTTCTTCTTCTTCTTCTTCTTCTTCTTCTTCTTCTTCTTCTTCCTCTTCTTTTTTTAAAACAAAAGAAGCAAAACTTGTGATACAATTTTTCTAGATTTGTTATGCACTTGCTAGATTAAATAGTTGCCTGGTCGGCGACAGTAGCCTTGTGGGCAGCGTGCCAACATGAAGTGCCATTGCGCTACGGGCGTCCCGATTTCGAATCCTGACTCAAGAACCTTTCCCGGTGCCGCCCCCCATATATCTCTCCCACTTCACTTCGTCTCTTATCTACACTGTCCTAAAGGCAAAAAAATGCACACAAAAAAAAGAAAATAGTTGCCTGGGGTGTTACCAAGATGTCCAACAATTGACTTGCATTAAAGGGACTGTAAATAATTAGTATGATGTTTCCACAGGTGGAGCCAGTTGGAGAAAAGCTGGAATTGAGTCCCGAGGGCAGTGAGCGCAGCTACTCCGATCCCCAGCCCAGCTCTGGGCTGCTGATTAAAGGAAACAGGTTAGGAGCAGCAGAAGACAGAGGAAGAGGAAGAGGGGAGGAGCTCTCCTGCAGTGATGCTCTAGAGTCCTCCTCTGGACTGCACATCTCCAGTTTCCTCAGCGCGAAGGCCTTTGCTGGCAGAGGGACATCATCTAACCTTGCTAACTGTGTTGACAATGTTCCCAACACTACAACCGGAGAGTTTCAAGCAGACCACGATTCTGCTCGCTTCTTCCTCCCAGCCGATTCCATCAACACTTCATCTTCCTCTCTGCAGCTCCTTCCAGGCGAAGCACAGGTCTGCTCTGACCTGCAGCCAGAGTCCCTTCATCTGCGGCCACTGCATGATGGAATAGCATCATCCTCTTCATTAGCAGCATCCCGTGGTGGACCGGTGGACCAGCTTGCACTGGAGTTCCAGCGAAACATTTTGGGATTACAGACCTTCCCTCGTTCATCCAGGGGTGGCGCCGGTGGGTGCCAAGCATTCCGGCGCATCGCTCCCAAAGTTCCACCAGGAGGTGCTTCAACACTTACAGACAGCCCTCAGCAGCATGATGCTGCCTCCTCGTCCTCTTCCTCCTCTGTGCTTCTTAATGGAGTAAACTTAATGGAGAGTTCTGTTAGCGTAGGTCAAAATATTGGCAGCTCCAACTTGAACCCGCTACCCCAGTTGACAAGAGCCTCTGCAGATGTTCTGTCAAAATGTAAGAAGGCACTCTCCGAGCACAACGTGCTAGTGGTTGAAGGCGCCAGGAAGTATGCCTGCAAGATCTGCTGTAAGACGTTCCTCACTCTGACGGACTGCAAGAAACACATCCGAGTTCATACGGGAGAGCGCCCGTACGCCTGTCTGAAATGTGGCAAACGCTTTAGTCAGTCCAGTCACTTGTACAAGCACTCGAAAACAACCTGCTTACGATGGCAGAGCAGTGATATGTCTAACGCCCTGCTCTAATTCAGCGCAACCGCAGGCACTCCAAAGGCACCATAGGATGCATACAGATCTGTACACTGTAATCTCACATCCACCATTATAGTAGGTATAGTAACTTTTTTTAGGTGTTTCATGGCTGTAGTATGTTGTTAACATGCTTCCAATTAACATGCCATCGATGGTACAAATTCCAGAGATAGTTCACACAGAAATGTTTTTACATTTTTGTTTGGTTGGGGTTTTTTGTTCATACAATGAACGTCAATGGGGTCCAATGTTTTTTCTTTTTTATGGACAAATACGTTTGAATCATTCTTTCATCCTGCAGAACGGATAGTAAAGTCATACAAGTTTGGAACATGAGGGTGAGTAAATGATAACAGAATTTTCATTTTTGGGTGGACTGTCTCTTTAAAAGTTTCACTGTGAAATGTTTTTATAAGAACTGAAATGGAGAGGTCTGCTTTAGGAGTTGCAAGCAGATGTCAGACAGAACCTTAGTAGCTCAATCCTGTGTCCTGATGATAGAAGCTTGCTGTGGAAGTCAGAATTGTATTGTCAGCTGTGTACTGTTGAAGTATTTTAGCTTCTGAAGTTGTCTGTATATTCTG
Source organism: Sinocyclocheilus grahami (assembly GCF_001515645.1). Classification (NCBI taxonomy): domain Eukaryota; kingdom Metazoa; phylum Chordata; class Actinopteri; order Cypriniformes; family Cyprinidae; genus Sinocyclocheilus; species Sinocyclocheilus grahami. Next base: position 264,232 of record NW_015505606.1, on the reverse strand, counting down.
AACTGGAGCATCAAAAGGAGATTCAATGATTTTTCATTTAGGTGCACGTTTAGGCCAGTGGTCTTCGACCATGGGGCCCACTAGGTGGCCTCTGCAAACTTCCAGGAGAATCCCAATAAGTCTTAAAATGATTTAAATTTAGTTTATTAACGTAATCTTGATAATTTTTTTTAAACAGAATTACAATATTAAACTGACATCATGTTTTGGACTTAATTATGATAGAAGTGCATATCAACTTTGAATATTGTCTCAAGCTTAAGTGGGGTCCTGCGTCAAAAAGGTTGAGAAGCACTGCCTTTAAGTTACAGTGGTTTAAGTTACAAAACTACGTGAGCTGCCTGCCTGACTGTTTACAGTCTATATAGGCAGCCACTAAGGCAGCATCCTTAGAACTCAAATGAAACCTCACATTGGAACATCTGGAAGGAACATGGGCAGTTGCACTTTTGTGTTTCCCCAAGAAACACTCATAAAACTTTTGCATTTTCTCGCAAAATGTTTGCCTTAATTTTGCCCAAAAAAACTTTGCGTTATGTATTAGTGGTTTTGCCTTTGCTAACACAAAGTTTCTCAGGTGAACTGAAACCTTGCTACGTTTTTAGGGAGAACACAAAACTCAAAAGCAAAAGCTTTGAAATATAATTGTTCCTCCCATCTCCATTATCCATTTATTATTTATTATACAGGGCCCCTGTATAACTTAGTTAATTCCAAAGGAGTCTGACCCAAAGTCCATTTCAAGGAAAGTCTATGGTCAGCTATTTAAGTGCTATTTACTTGAATTGAGAAAACCTAACATTTCAAAAACTTTCCACATAACATATTTCAAATCGGCAACCAAGTCTGACATTAGCTGTCCCATTATACTCAAAAAGCTCTAAGTCTCTATGGCAGCCGGAGATTTTATTTAGAAGGTGCAAATTATTCCGCCATATTTTGCATTGCACTTTCTCCCATTTATAGTAACGAGTGCACCTTCTTGGTTTATCTAAAGTAGGGGTGCAAAACTCAGTTCCTGGATGGCCACAGCCCTGCAGAGTTTTTCTAGTATTACATTCATTGTGTGCGGGATACATGTGATGCTGCTTTAGAATTAGGCCAGAACCAAAGATTTCCTTATGGTTCAGTCTTCACATCAAGATAATGGCTATGATGTCTTAAAATACTGTCTAGGGCAGGCTGTCAGCTTACTAGGTTTTGGAACACCGCAAATATGTAGATGAATAACCTACCACAGTCACTACTGTTACACTTTTACTGTTACAAGGTCAGTTAAACTGATTTCTATTATAAGACTAATCTTTTGACCATATGTGGAAATATGAGCAGAACTGCCCTTGTTGCCTATATTTCCCTAAACTAATAAACACTTCATTTCTTGACTGTTGATTAACACAAAATGATTCTTATTTTCTATGGATGGTAATCATTATGTTGTATTCTTGAAAATATGAATACGGTAAGACATAAAATATGTTCCCTTTGCACAGAAGAGGTAATTGTAGGAACATTTTTTACTAAAGCACTGTGTATTTGTGCCTGTTTCTGTTGTATTCAGATTTTTTTTTTTACAGTATGTTGACAAAGGCAGATATAAATCATGCACAGAGCACTGCATAAATAGACATTTAGCCTGACATCCTGAGACCGTCTTCTGTTTTGCTTCTGGTAATGCTGATCTTGATGCCCCTGTGGCTGAAATTGATATCAGCACTGAGAGAATGTTAGACTACAGTGTTTATGGGGATGCATTTTCCATATAAGCATTTCCTAAAGAACGTGCTTACTGACTAAATTCATGTTGATGAATTTTAACGGAAGCTACTGGTGATGAGGTTGTCACTTTAAAAAAGGCTGTTACATTCATGTGTCTCTTTTGACCTTCCAGTGCACAGAGAAAACCTTTATGTAAAAATTGCACCTTCAGTCTTTAAGGCTTTAATGTTTTACGGTTTGTGGAGTAATACATGCTAATCAAATCGAATCTTAAAAATGAACCTGCTGTAAATGAAAATAGATGTTCAGTCATTGTATTAGTGGTTGTTAAAGGAAACTGTTAGGGGTAATATAACAGTTTTGTCCTAGTAGTTTGTGAGGAGTCTTGTCTTCTGTGGTGTGTTTGATGCTGTACTTAAATACTCAAACTAAGTATAACCGTTAAGATTTAGAAGCTGCTTCATTAAACACATTCCAAAATGTAAATAAGCTGTTACTGCAGAATTTAGCATTTTATTTATGCCATCTTTTATTTAACTGTAGTAATGTTTTTTTTGCTTTGTGGTAAATATTGCCCTTGTTTGATTGGATGGACTCAAAGATTCTGAATATGAAAAATCATCACCTTAACCCCTCATTCAATTCTAAATAAGACTTTAAAATGGAGACCTTTAAGTCTAAATTATTGTCCTTTGTTATTATTTTTTTCCTTCACATTATTCATAAAGAATGTATGATTATAAGATTTTTTTTTTTTTT
>NW_015505606.1:259036-261744 GCF_001515645.1 Sinocyclocheilus grahami | reverse complement strand
TTTTTTTTTTTTTTACATGAATGTTAAAACGTGAGTGTTTAGGAAACAATTCTGTTACAACATTCCTAGTATAATCAACTAAATATACTGTGGATGTCCAAAATCCAAAATGTTTTTGAATTTACACATTAATTGTCAAGCAACAGTTAAACCTTAAATGTATGCACATAAAATGTGTTAAAACCATACCTAATCATACAGGACTTTTTCTTTAAATAACCTGAATCACAATGGAAGTGAAACAACTGCCTTATGTGATTTATTATTATTATTATTATATTTTTTGTACTATGACTCTTAGATCTAAAAAGGCCAAAAGTGAAGGAATTAATGTGAGTCTGTGTAATGGCTATTAACTGCACATTGTTAGAGCACTCATTTTTTTTCTACTGGTTTAAACAAAAAAGAATTAAGTGAATAAAATCATGAAGAATGCTATACATTCAGTCTGTCTTTTCATTAAATGTGTCTTATTTGAAAACAGATGACTAAAAAGTTCTAAACTGGTGATGTATTTAAGGACTGAAAGACTTGCATGGATATTGCTGGTCTTAGCTGAGTTTGTTCTTTGTAGATCATTGATCTCAGAATGTGAACCTTGCCTGTGTGCTCACAAACACTGGGCTTTTGATGTTAGAGAACAAATGTGAGTTCAACATTGTTCTTTTTTTTTAAAGAAATAGTTCATCTAAAAAAACTAAACATCTGTTACTATATACTTAACCCATATGCTTGTATTTTCTTCTTTTTTTTACCCAGCTATAGTCAATGTAGTCCAATTTGCTGCACATTTATTTGACTTTTTTGTACTTCTGACATTTATAGACCCATTTTTTTACTTAACTTTTTTTTTAGGCATGTACGATGTATAAATTATCAGCCAGTTTTAGACTTTTTTTTAATTATTGGTTTCAGTCAACATTTTATTAGTAATTGTGATGCAAATTTTCTATATTTTTGCATTTAGATTACGCTTGCCATCATCTAATGCAATAGATAAACACTTGTATTCAAAACACTAATATTCAAAAACACAAAACTCTAAATGAATATCCATTTTTTAAATTCTGAACATTGTAATGTTGTGATGCCAAAACTTAACTTGTTGCGTTGAAAATTATTTAATATTTTATAGTTTATTTTGTTAATTCTTTTAGATAATTATACAGATTGGCCATTTATTGGTTATTGGTTATAACATGTAAATAGTTAATTTGTCTCTTTCTTTGGTCATTTGGGGTCACTATGAACTGTACTCCTATGAAAAATACCTACGTGAAGATTTTTCAGCAATTATCTCTTTGTGTCCGAAAGTAGATTTTTCATTTTCGTATGAACTATTACTTAACTGTCTAGTTTTACAGTTTAAGTTCTTTAGGCATGGGTTCTCCCCTGAGTCCAGCCAGCAGGTTGTTGGCAGCAAGAGCAGACATGGCGTTCCGTGTCGTATATGAAGCACTGGCAATGTGGGGAAGAATCACTGCAAAAACAAACATAAACACAGAATTTCAGACCTGTCAAATACTTTAATGAAATACATGCAGACGTGCATGCTTACCGCAGTTTTTGAGTGTGAAAAGAGGATGGTGTGTGGGCAGTGGTTCAGGTGTGGTGACATCCAGCCCGGCTCCAGCGATCAGACCGGTAGACAGGGCTTCATACAGATCCTCCTGATTAACCACTCCACCTCTTTACAATAACAACACAATCAGAGTCATGCACGGAAGTGGGAATAGAGCCACTAGTATACACCAGCACAGTGGTTATGTTCATCTGAAGTTAATGCTAGAAACAGTCTATGAACATTAATAAGTGACAGTGACATATGTCTTAATATATACTGAAAGAAAATGTTTTAATTTTCTGCCACATGATCTGTTAGGTTTACAGAATTTCCTTTAACCCTAAAGCACAATACAATGCAAAAATAAAAAAATTCTATACAGAAAATTCCTTCATAACAGTACATTGTTCCCTATTTTAAGGTGTATTAGACGTGCACATATGAGTTACACTTCAAGTGTCAAATGCTCAATTTCAAGCGGTATTTGCTGCAAAACAAAAGCAGAACAGCTCTGCTTATAGTGTGATGCTCAGTTTCATAAACCTCAGCTTAGCAAATATAGTTTTTCGCCTATCAAATGTATATTTTTTCTTTTGCAAAAATAAAGTCGAATAATTCTTGTAATTGCAAGATCACAAACACCTGACATTTGAGCCAGAGTAACAAAAATGTCCCTAAAACCAAGCACTGGAATATATTATTTTTTATTTCATAACACTTTACTTCAAGTCGTTAACATTAGTTATCATGAACTAACAATAAACAAAATCTTCATTTAGGTTACTGTTAATGTGTCAATATACCATTGTTCACTGGTAATCCGTATTTGTTCATATTAATGTTAATTCATACTACTTGAAATGTATTAAAGATGTAGTAAAAAGCATTGTTATTATTTAAAATATTTTTTTATAAAAATAAAATTTAAAACAATATTACATGAAAAACTTTGACTAGACTAAAACATTTTGAACTAAAATGAGTTTAAAATGTATTTGAATAAGTAAAAATGAATTCAAGCAAAATAGAAATATTAATAAAAAGCAGAAAAAACATTAAAATTAAGATGAAAACTGAAAATACAAAAATAAAGCTAATTCATAATAATAATAATATATACTATAATAATATATATATATATTTT
>NW_015505606.1:258269-259026 GCF_001515645.1 Sinocyclocheilus grahami | reverse complement strand
TTTTAAATTATTCTAAAATGAGCATTTTTTATCAGACTCCTTTGTGTAGGTTCAGTAATTTCACTTTAATGCCACTGAATAGGTTCTTTTCATTGCCATTGAAGTGAAATAACTGAACATAAACATGGGAGCCTGGAAAAAGTGGCTCATTTTAGAAGATTTCACATGGCACTTTGAGGCTTTTGCATCTGAACAAATGATGCTAAAATAACACTGGATGTATTAGTGTACCTGCTTGTGTTGATGAAGATGGCGTTTTTCTTCATCTTGGAGAAGAGATTCCAATTGCAGATTCCATGAGTCTCTGGAGTCAGAGCACAGCATACAGCCAGGAAATCAGACTGCTTGGCCATCTCATCAAAAGAGACTAAAAACACACACACGCAGGTCATTTGTATGCTACCTTGCAGTTCCAACTCTCATGAAAATTCTGTGAAGGTTCTGAGATCTTCCCACCATATTCTGCCTCTATCATATCTGCGAGCTCCGGTCTCTGCTCCATATCTGTGTAGATGAATTTCTTCACCTTAAATGCCTTCAGACGCTCGGCGATAGCCACACCTACCCAGCACACACACACATACACCACACAACCTTAACTTAATGCAACATATTATGATCCCTGAACTAATAAATGATCATCCTATCCCTTACCAATCCTCCCAAGTCCCAAGATGCCAACTGTGCTGTTTGCAAGTTCATGACCACATAGCCATAAAGTTCTCCATGTTCCCCAGCCACCCCTAAACACAAGTAT
>NW_015505606.1:254343-257882 GCF_001515645.1 Sinocyclocheilus grahami | reverse complement strand
CAAACTGCACCCTGGGATTGTGTGGGTTGAATTAAGAGAAGGTTGGAGAGTGAGAGAAAGATGTGAAAAAAGCAGTTCAATGATTTACATGTATTTGACTCAGTTGAATCTCCATAAACTGAGCTACTGAAAAGTAGAAGCCCACAAACTCCCAAAACAAATTAAACTAAAATGGCAAATCATCATAATGCATAGACTTTTTGTTTTCTTTGACCCCAAAAATGGCATTTTTATTCACTTATATGTTTGTAAATCTGTATAGAAATGAGTCTGATATCCCAGATGACTAATGTTCAGAATGTGAATGCTCAGCCAGTTGGTCACAAGTTTTTTATTAACTTTGTTTCTTGCAGTATCTTCAGTTGAGCAGAGGTTCTAGTTGGAAGTTGTTGAACAAATCTTTGGTTTAGAAAATATTTACCTTATTATGGTCTTGGTTGGCTAAACTTGCCTGTGTCCATCTTACATGTAATGATATATGAATTAAAATAGAAACTAGATTAGAGTAGGCCTACAACGTTTTATTCAAGATGATTGAATCACCAGATTTGAATCGCGATGTCGCTGCAAAATTTCGCAGACACAAGGCCCAATGTCTGTCTAGAAAGGTATGAAGCACAAACTAAACAAAAGCCAATTTCTACTTTAACCCAAGCAAAGACATATTTACTATTAAGTGAAATTCCTGATGGCACGATTCCATTTTGACAGCGAAAAGTTACCAAACAAGGTTAAATGTGGCAGCACCTTTACTTTGGCAGAGAGATTTTGGTAGTAGTTTTTGGTAACACTTTATTTTAAGTTGTCCTTGTTATACATGTAACATGTAATTACTATAACAATAAATTATGCCTAATTACATGTAAGTAACCCTAAACTAAACCCTAATCCTAACCCTAACCATATGTAGTTAATTAATATTACTCAGTTGGCTACTTAAATGTATAATTACACTGCAACAAGGACACCATAAAATAAAGTGTAACCCACTTAAGGTCTAGTTAATGCATTAAATAACATGCATTAGCAATGAACAATATGCTATAGCCTATTTTCATAGCATTTATTAACCTTTGTAAATGTATAAGCTAAAATTATTCAGTCATGTCAGCTCAGAGTGCATAATCTATGTTAACAGATACAACTTTTGATCTAAATAGTATTAATAAATGTTAAAGCTTAATAAATGGCAGAAGTATTTTTTTTAACTAGGCTATAATGTCAACAAATTAAACCTTATCCTACAATACCATCAATATTCGAAATCTAATGATAAACTTTGGGCCAAATAATACAAAGTTCAAATAATACACTTATGGTAAATAATAACCGTGGAACACATTTTATGAAACTAGTTGGTGACAACCTACTGTCCGGATTCGCGGAGGATGTCCAGTCCGTCCGGCGGCACCTTGCGCGTCACATACACCTTCGGTAACGTGGACATTGCGCGATGAAATCCGGTGACGGTACACGGGGCGATCCTCCGCAGTCTCCCGAGCGCTGTTCTACTGCACCACATTACGAGCTATATCAATCAATGCAGGGATCTGTGGTAAAGGATGACAGTAGCTGGAAGCGGCAGCAGGTTCTGTATGTGGACAGTTTGGGGGGAGGAAACGAATGGGTGGTCTTTCTCTCCACACAACACAGCCAAAGAGCAAATATGTAAGATACCTATGTTTTTTGTTTGTTTATTGTTTTACATTCCAAAGTGACATAACTAATCATAACACACAGTGTATGTGTCTCAAGTTCTGGTATCTGGTGGCCAGTTAGCCATCTAATTTGTTTTGTTCTAGACTGGTCATAACTGTTTAAAGTCAGTAACAAAAATGTAGATTGGCCCAATTTTAATCAGAAAAGTGAGACTGATTATCTCTTGGCTAGCTGCTAGTTGGTCAAACTAGTTCTTAAGACACAGTCTTAACATAGTGTCTATGTTTATGCAACTGGCCCCTGCTGGTATCGATTTTGTTTCAGTCAATCATTAATCAGGGTCACAAGTATTGTATGAAAAGCAATGAATATTGAAATACACAAAAGAATAATTGAGTTTAAAACAGAATTCAAACATCCTAGATCATAGATATGAAAAGCTATAGGCTACAGAAAAAATATAACAGACATTAATGTTCATCAAAAATAACGAGAGAAAATAAACAAACACAAATTTAGGACTTATGTGTATTTTCTGTATAGGATTATGATTTTTAAAATATTTGCTGGAGTAGCAGTTCAAAGCTCCTCCAATGCAACTATGAGTTAGAATGTGTGTGTGTGTGTTCATATGAAGGTTTCTGGTCAATGTTTGATAGGTGTCTGTCAACACTAACACACACTTTTTTGACTGAACCAAACGGTCTCATGAAACATCAGATGCCGAGGATAAATTGAAGAACAGTAATGCAATGCACACGAAACAACAAGAAAACAGCACAAAACCCTATGAGCAATACACTTTTGTAAATGATACATTTACAGAAGATTATAAGTGTAGCCTATATGGTGCTTGCAAAAAGATTACAGCACTTTTTACAGAGGAGAAAGACACTGGGTTTGTGCTTACATATTTATTTATTTTCTTGATTTTTTTTTAAAGGTTTAGTTTGGTATATTTTTTATTTCAGAATTTTGAACTATGAACACGTAGCCTAGTAAGAAAACATGAAAAACAATCATAGCAAATTACTGACGCATAAGAAAATTAATAGAATCAAAAAGACTGAAAATAGTCTACAAACTTTATAAGCAAATAGCATTACACGTTGTGCAATGCAAATCAATAAATCAATCAAATGACAGATTTAAGGCTTTTCAGTCTTTTTTAGTCTTTGTTATTTCTTGTTGCTGTTCAAGTATAAAGTTGGTGACCTATTTTTATTTGTAAATGTGTAAAAGTATTTTTATATTTTTTGTGATACCCATTTACATTTGCGGATTGTGTATTTTTCATATATAATAGGTACGTTTATAATATAGCCTACCATACTTCCCAACATATTCTCATAATATAAGCAACCATTCCCAGTCAGTGTTGGAGAGTAACTAGTTACATGTAACTAAATTACATAATTTAATTACAAAATAAATGTAATTGTATTCGGTTACAGTTACTGAGAAAAAAATGTGTAATTAAATTACAGTTACTTATGAAAATGTTAACGATTACAAAGGGGGTTACATCTGTTCTTTCCCCCCCCACACACACACCCACATACCGATTTAATTGATTTCTTTGATAAATTGCAGTGACTGCTCTAAAATATGACATAAATAATTGGACACATGCTTTTTCGATGGGTTTGTGTATAGGCCTATACTTTATTTTTGAAGATTAACTGTTTTTTTCCAAGCCATTGTTAGATGCCGGTGTTTCCTGTCAGCTATGCAGAGATTTGATTTCAAAAACAGCACAGCTACAAACTATTTCTTGTGATGGTTTTAAATCTTTATTTTCTATTTAACCTCAGAATGATCTCAAAGTAAGTCTGTTTTTGTGGTGGCTGTGCTTTAAAATTAAATTATTATAATCTTAA
>NW_015505606.1:251118-253246 GCF_001515645.1 Sinocyclocheilus grahami | reverse complement strand
AGAAAGGAAAACTTGAAATCGCATCATATGACCCCTTTAATGGCCGAGTAACTCATTCATTCCACGAGGTGGCGGTCGATAGTTTTCCATCACGAAACCCCACTGCTCAAGCGCAGTAGAAAAAGTGTGCTGTTCCCGTTCCTCGCGCACATTGACAGGTAGCTAATTCACACTCTCTTTCCTTACTACAGACTTTACATTAAATCTCATCTCACTGAAAACAAGCCACCACAGCCATAAATGAGCGTTAAGTAGAGTCGAGCCTGCAGATATGGTTGATCAGTTTATAGTTAAACAGATAGGCTAATTTAGTGAGCAGCTCAGTGCTAATGATATACAGATATGAGTAAGCAATATGATAAATGAATGGTTTTATGACATGTTCAACGTTCTTCGAGTAAATACGAGATGTTTTTGTGATGATGTGATTCGTTTTGTATTTTAGGTTTTAATGTAAGATCCGGTCGCCTTTAAATGGAGGTTATTACATACATGTTAGATGTGTGATTGCGTGTGTCAGTGCTCAGACAGATTGCTTTTTTAGAAATCATAATATGTGGATCATATGATAAAGATATGTGTATGTCATGTGGAACATGACAATGCATAAAGCCGATATGGCACTGTCAAGTCATTCAGGGCTCCAATGCTCATGAAACACATTGACATATAAGGGAATTTTAAAATTGAAATGAATGCAGTCAATTGTGAATATATTTTTTCATGTTAGAGATAGAGATTTTTTTAAAAATGAATATTTCTTTTGAGTCGGTTCTTTTGAATGAATCAGTCGAACTGATTTACACAGATTGGTTTGATAAACAACTGAGATGCCAGTCCTGTGTTTCTTGCGAGCAGGTCAGGTTTATGTAGGACTACTGTAGATTATTTTGTCAGAAGGGTCTGACAAGTATCATGCCTGACATACTAAGGAAATTTGCAGCCGTAAACTCAGATTTCTGGACTGAATGCCTCAGATTGTGTTTCTCTGGTCTACTGTCATCAGCAGTGAATAGATGCTCTTTATCTCTCCTACAGAATCTTACAGAGGAACACCTGAACACCCCCTCTCCCCCTCCCACTATGGCTGACTCCATGGATATAGATGACTCTCTTTACAGGTACACTGTAAATACTGATGCTAAAATACTTTGAGGCTTACCTTTCTGTCATGTACAGAATCTGATTAGTTTAGAATCAGATGTAATCCACCGTTCCTGCTCCTAACTGTGTGTGTGCAGTCGGCAGCGGTATGTGCTGGGGGACAGTGCTATGCAGCAGATGGCCCAGTCCGCTGTGTTTCTCAGTGGAATGGGAGCACTTGGAGTGGAAATAGGTACACCACTCCAGTCCTTTTATCGTATTCATATTTGTAATTCATTGTTTCACCATTCACTTGCTTTTACAACCTCTATATAAATGGCTAATGGCTTTATAAAAGGTGCATCTAAAAAAATTTGAATATTGTGGAAAAAGTTCATTTTTGTGTGTGTAATTTATTTAAAAAAGTGAAACTTTCATATATTCTACATTCATTACATGTAAAGTAAAACATTTCAAAAGTTTTTTAAATTTTTTTTTAATTTGGGTGATTAGAGCTTACAGCTCATGAAAGTCAAAAATCCAGTATCTCAAAAAAATAGAATATTTCCTAAGATCAATCAAAAAAAGGATTTGCAAAACAGAAAAGTTCAAGTTCTTTAAAGTATGTTCATCTCTGCACTCTATACTTGGTCGGGGCTCCTTTAGCACAAATGACAGCATCAGTGAGGTGTGGCATGGAAGCGATCAGCCTGTGGCACTGCTGAGGCACTATTGAGCCTTCAGCCCGTCTGTATTGTTGGATCGACTGTTTCTCGTCTTTCTCTTGAAAATATCCCATAGATTCCATATGGGGCTCAGGTCAGGCATGTTGGCTGGCCAATCAAGCACAGTAATATCATGGTCCGCAAACCACTTGGAAGTGGTTTTGGCACTGTGAGCAGGTGCTTAAGTCCTGCTGGAAAAGGAAATCAGCATCTCCATAAAGCATGTCAGCAGATTAAAGCAAAATGTGCTCCAAAATCTCCTGGTAGACGGCTGCATTGACTTTGGACTTGATAAAACACAATGGACCAACACCAGCAGA
>NW_015505606.1:247642-251045 GCF_001515645.1 Sinocyclocheilus grahami | reverse complement strand
CTCCAGACCTTGATTTCCAAATGAAATGCAAAATTTACTTTTATCTGAAAAGAGGACTTTGGACCACTGAGCAACAGTCCAGTTATTTTTCTCTTTAGCCCAGGTAAGATGCTTCTGACGTTGTTTCTGTTTCAAAAGTGGGTTTTCCTGAAGATGTCTGAGCGTGGTGACTCTTGATGCACCGACTCCAGCTTCAGTCCACTCCTTGTGAAGCTCTCCCAAGTCTTTGAATCGGCTTTGCTTGACAGAAGTCATCCCTGTTGCTTGTGCACCTTTTCCTACCCAATTTCTTCCTTCCAATCAACTTTGCATTTAAAATGCTTTGATACAGCACTCTGTGAACAGCCACCCCTTTCAGTAATGACCTTCTGTGACTTGCCCTCTTTGTGGAGGGTGTCAATGATTGTCTTCTGGACCATTGCCAAGTCAGCAGTCTTCCCCATTAATTGTGGTTTCAAAGAACAAGAGATACCCGGAATTTATACCGTAGGGATGCTCATTTAATGAAACTGAAATGTAAATAATATTTTGAGAGACTGGATTTTTGACTTTCATAAGCTGTAAGCTCTAATCATCCAAATTAAAACATTTTTTTTATTTAAAAACAAAAAAAACTAATGTTTTATTTTACATTTAAGGAATGTAGAATATTTGAGTTTTACTTTTTCAAATAACTTTTTCACAATATTCAAATTTTTTGAGATGCACCTGTATATAGTTTCTAGTATATCTCAGAATCTGAGATGTCAAAGATTTATGTATATGTGTTTTCTTCAGTCTTTCCTTCAGTAAGCTATTTGCTTCCCTATCATATGAGTTATAAATTCAATACCATGTACATGATTACAGTCTTGATTGAGCCATATTTTGTTATTTTTGTTGGGTGCTGTAATTAGCACCACACCATCAAGTACTAATTAAAAATCTCTCGTTGTGCAGCAAAAAACATTGTTCTGGCAGGAGTGAAGGTAAGTTGAATATTTAGATATAATTTTCTTTTCTTTTTTTTCTATATACACATTTTTATGGAATTAATATTAGAATTTTATTGTCCTACAAAATATCATGGCTGAATTTGTACAATATTATTGTTATAATTCACGATTTTTATTATATTTGAAGTCTCTTATGCTCACCAAGGCTGCTTATGTTTGATAAAAATACAGTAAAAACAGTAATATTATGAAATAATATTCTAATTTGAAATCACAGTTTTCTATTTGTAGTTTAACTTTCATAATAAAAAAAAATAAAAAATTCTCTAGCATTTGTAACATTATAAATGTTTTAAATTTTTTAAAGTAGTTGTCACTTTTGATCAGTTAAATGCAACATTTCTGAATAAAAATATTAATTTCTCTGACCAAAAAAAAAAAGTTTCATTAATTGTTTTGTTCAATTTTGAACTCTTAATGTATATAGTATATTGTGAACTCATTTTTTATTGTTATAAGAGACTTGGAATATGCTGATTAATTACTGTTCAGTTGTATTATGGCTGTGATATGAGATTTTGCACGTGGGTTTGTAGGCTGTCACTCTTCATGACTGTAAGCGATGTGAAGTTTGGGATCTTGGCACCAACTTCTTCATCAGAGAGGAGGATGTGCATAGCCAGAAGAAAAGGTGAACTGTGCTTACTTTTGTTACTAGCAGACTGAATTCATTCTGTTTTTTGATAGTTTTTTGTTTCCTAGAACAAGATTAACTAAATTGTGACTATATACCTTAATATAAAATTACTTTTAATAAGACTTTAGTCATATCTTCTAATAAAGTTACAATCCTGCATGTGTGTTTCTGTGGCCTTATCAAACTCTTTATTTCTGTAAAGATGTGCAATAATCACAATGGTTTTCTTTTTCTATTAGGGTGGAGGCTGTCCATTCTCGAGTGGCTGAGTTAAACCCATATGTTCAGGTCAATGTGTCCACTGATGTCCTGGATGAAAGCACTGACCTCAGCTTCCTAAAGAGATATCAGGTTGGTCTCCACTATATATATATATATATATATATTAGGGCTGTCAATAGATAACATTTTTAATCAGATTAATCACACCCTTTTCTGTGATTAATCGCGATTAATCGCCACTGTATCTTGTTTCAAATGGTTATTTTGTCATCATTTGCTATATTCAGCAAAGTAAACCAAAAGATTGAAGGGTGATTCTCAAAAATCTGTATTTTCTGAAAACTTTTCTCAGGATAAATGTAGATGTCTTTCCAAAAAGTGGTGGTGGACGAGGAGATCCCCCTGACAATGCAAAGCGCCCAGAAAAGCACTATATAAATGTAATGAATTATTATTATTAAAAAAGGACTTCAAAAGAACTCCAAAAGGATACTCCAAAAAGACACAAAAGAACCAAATGATATAAGGAGCCCATATAAGCACATATGAAAGAAAACAAATTCAAAAAATATATATATATATCTGAATTGTATATTATGTGTACAGTGCAACAGCAAATAGCTTTTTTTCATTTTAGAGAAATCAAGTTCCGTAAACGAACAGGACTACATGGAGATGCCAAAAAATCCAAACCCTAAACCAACCTGCTGACTGCATATATCTACTACAGTACACAGATCCATTCTGTATAACTAAACACAGCAACATAAACATGACAAATCAAAACATTATTGCGAATGTGTGTGGAAACAACGTGACTGTACGGAAATCTCTTTGCCTGTGCATAAATACAATGTGCGATCAGTGCGTCAAGAGCACTCATACACGCATTATTATAACGGACTCACGCGTGCTTACTGTACGACTCCTGTACGCCACCGAAAACGTCTTTACCTTGATTGCAGTCTTCATCCATCAAAACTTTACTAGCGAGAAAACGTAGTTTGCGTCTCATCTGGCCATACAGCGGTGGGATGTGTTGACAATCCGTTCAGTCTGTACTTCACACAAAGCGTGTGATGTGTGAGGGCTCGCACTCTTCAGAGACAATCACAGAATATGACAGAGCTCGTGTTTAAAAGCGAAACACACTGGAATGAATAATTCACTGAAAATGCAACATGAGTATCTGTTCTCTCTGCAATCTCTGATGTAATCAGCCTGGTTTCCTTTATGTTAGCGCTGTTTTGGACAGATTGTTTGAATGCATTCGCTTACTGGATCATTGGACTGAAAACTTTCCCGGAGTTTAGCAGCTTAAAATTATCTGGTCGCAAGCAGAGAAGCAACAGGAATTTTGCGTTAACTGCGTTAAATTATTTGATGTGTTAAGGATTGTATGAATGAATGAATGAATGATGCATTTATATAGCGCTTTATTGTGTATTGTTGTACACCCAAAGCGCTTTACAATCATATGGGGGGTCTCTCCTCAACCACCACCAGTGTGCAGCATCCACTTGGATGATGCGACGGCAGCCACAGGACA
>NW_015505606.1:230637-247144 GCF_001515645.1 Sinocyclocheilus grahami | reverse complement strand
TCACGCGTGCTTACTGTACGACTCCTGTACGCCACCGAAAACGTCTTTACCTTGATTGCAGTCTTCATCCATCAAAACTTTACTAGCGAGAAAACGTAGTTTGCGTCTCATCTGGCCATACAGCGGTGGGATGTGTTGACAATCCGTTCAGTCTGTACTTCACACAAAGCGTGTGATGTGTGAGGGCTCGCACTCTTCAGAGACAATCACAGAATATGGCAGAGCTCGTGTTTAAAAGCGAAACACACTGGAATGAATAATTCACTGAAAATGCAACATGAGTATCTGTTCTCTCTGCAATCTCTGATGTAATCAGCCTGGTTTCCTTTATGTTAGCGCTGTTTTGGACAGATTGTTTGAATGCATTCGCTTACTGGATCATTGGACTGAAAACTTTCCCGGAGTTTAGCAGCTTAAAATTATCTGGTCGCAAGCAGAGAAGCAACAGGAATTTTGCGTTAACTGCGTTAAATTATTTGATGTGTTAAGGATTGTATGAATGAATGAATGAATGATGCATTTATATAGCGCTTTATTGTGTATTGTTGTACACCCAAAGCGCTTTACAATCATATGGGGGGTCTCTCCTCAACCACCACCAGTGTGCAGCATCCACTTGGATGATGCGACGGCAGCCGCAGGACAGCGGCGCCAGTGCACTCACCACACACAAGCTACAGGTGGAGAGGAGAGAGAGTCAATCAAGTGGTTGGGGATTATTAGGAGGCCATGATTGACAAAGGCCAGGGGGGCAATTTGGCCAGGACACCGGGGTTACACCCCTACTCTTTACGAGAAGTGCCATGGGATTTTTAATGACCACTGAGAGTCAGGACCTCGGTTTAACGTCTCATTCGAAGGATGGTGCTTTTTGACAGTATAGTATCCCCGTCACTATACTGGGGCGTTAGGACCCACACAGACCACAGGGTGAGCACCCCCTGCTGGCCTCACTAACACCTCTTCCAACAGCAACCTAGTTTTCCCAGGAGGTCTCCCATCCAGGTACTGACCAGGCTCAACCCTGCTTAGCTTCAGTGGGCAACCAGTCTTGGGCTGCAGGGTGATATGGCTGTGGATTGTAAAAGTAATCGCATGCGTTAACGCGTTAACGTTGACAGCCCTAATTTAAATATATCTGACTTCATTCCAATCAGATTACTTGTATTATTTATATTATTTTGTATGTTCATATCATACTTAATGCCTCTATTCTTGTATTTATCTCTTCAGTGTGTAGTGTTAACAGAAACAAAGCTGAGCTTACAGAAACGAATCAACCATTTCTGCCACTCTCAACAGCCTCCTATTAAGGTACAGACATTCCGACATACTACATAGATATAACTCTCTGTTTGGATGCTTTAAAATAAATTTTTGGTGCAGTTTATTGGCTGTGATGTGTTTGGGATCTGCTCGCGAGTATTCTGTGATTTTGGGGAGGCGTTTGAGGTGTCAGACCCTACGGGAGAAGAACCAAAAGAGCTCTTCATCCAAAACGTCAGCCAGGTAATGAGAGCGCTGAACTGTCAAACCTTCTCATTTCTTTTGGCATTTGATGCTTTCTTGTCACATTTAGTCTGAATGCTGAACTTGCTCAGTTCTGTGATTTGGGTTGTTTTTTAACTTCCTGTTTTACATCCAATCGCAGGGGAATCCTGGTGTAGTGACGTGTATGGACAGCCGGACACATGGCCTCCAGACTGGGCAGAGTGTGTGTTTTAAAGAGATCAATGGCATGATTGAACTCAATGGTACCACTCACCAAGTTACAGGTATAAACACAAACTCTACAGTGATCATGCACAGTGATGTTCTCTACTCATATATTTAACTGTGTTTGCGTATTTAGTTCTGTCTCCATACAGTTTTGCAATTGGTGATACCTCATCATTCAGGCCATTTGCTCATGGAGGAATTTTCCGCCTGGTCAAAACCCCCAAAACCTTCAACTTTGTATGTTAACACCACCCTAACACCAGACCAGTTGGTCTGTTTAATATTGGTGGAGTATAATGATTAACTCTTTCCTCTATGGTCTGTGTAGGAGATGATGGAGCAGCAGTTATGTGACCCTCGACTCCTTACTCCAGACTTTAGTAAACCAGAGGTCAGAAAGACAGGCTCTTTCATTGTTGAAGTAAATTTATTATCATTGACATGAGAATCAGTCACATTCTGTCTTGATAATTGTGTGTTTATCCAATCAGGTCCCACTGCAGCTCCATACAATCATGCTAGCTTTGGATGCTTTCCTGGAACAGCATGCTAGACTCCCCAACATCGGGTAATTTCATCTTCAACTTTTCATCTTTTAGGCAGTGTCTCAAGCCTATGTTTTGAATAAGTTTGTCCTACATTAGGAATGGCATGAAGGTTTATTTCTATTAGTGATGCACCAAAATGTCAACAACCAAAAGAGTTTTGGATGGCCGAAATCATTGACTGGAACAGTGCTTCTCAAGCGATGTTTTGACTATGTCAGTGTCTGTTTCGTACACACAACATGACTAAGTAGTACGACCATATGAAAGCTGTTTTATTTTTTGCCAAATTCATTCTTTTTTTCTGTTAATTTTTTCCCAAGATCTGTTTTTTAAATTAAATTTTAATAATTGAAAAGCACGTCTAATTATTTGAAATCATAAACCATATACAACTTAAGAACAATGTATTAACAACATTTTAACAAAAATTCAATTTTTAGGGCCCTATCAAATCCATTTTCCCCAAAAAATTCTGTATTATTTTTCCCAAAAGAAGGCGTAAACATTAACAGGTTAATTTATCTTTTAAAATGTAGTCAAATTAAACATAACAGTTTAGATTATTTTTTGGCAAACAATGTGCTGCACAACAGCACAGCAATAAAAAATGGTATGATTTTTTATGTAAAAAATACTTTTAATAATGTTATTATTATTTTAATATTATTTTTAGTACCTTGTGAATTTCTTTCTACTGTACAGTAGTAATATATTTCTGTCAAAATTTTCTTTAAGTTAACATTACATTTTATTTTGAAATGTTGTTGTGAAGACCTTTTGAGTTTCTGTGTGTATATCCCAAAAATTGGGTGTATATGATTATAGATTTGATCAAATGAATTTTTTTTTTATCTGAGAGATGGCTCAAACTGTTTATCACCGGTGAACATAACACCCTGAACAGTTGAATCGCCCAAATTTAATTACCAAAACTTTATTATTATTAGTTTTTGGCTAAATGAAAACTTTAATTTCTCTTTCAGTAAAAAATTCATTTCGGTGAATCATTAGTTTCTATTTACGCAGCATTGTGCTGAATGGTCTTGCCCACTGTAAAAATTTGAATGGTTTAATGAATGGCTTCTCATAACTGTACTTTAAATGTATCGTCAAATATTGTGTAATTTCTCATTGAGTCTGGACAGCCAAATCATCTTTCATTTCCCTCTCTCTCTCTAAATGTGATTGACATGGATTATTAAAATTGTGATAGATTATTTTCCTCTGCTTTGTGTAGTTGTTTGCAGGATGCTGAGCTGCTCCTGAAGTTCACAGAGGAGATCAGCAGAACACTTAAAAACAAAGTCAGTGTTGTACGCTCATTTACATAGTCACTTCCTGTTGTGCACATCTTCAAACTTTCGTCTTTTAATTTAAACGTGTTTGTTATCAGGTATGCATAAATCAGGAGCTGGTGAGGTGCGTGTCGCGCTGTGCGAGGGGATGTCTCTCTCCTCTAGCCGCAGCGGTTGGTGGTATCACTAGTCAGGAGGTTTTAAAGGCTCTCACTGGAAAGTTTTCCCCTCTTCAACAGTGGGTGAGTCAAAGCTCAGATGTTTTGTCTTCCATGGACGTTACCATTCAAGGGTTTGGGGTCTATAAGATTTTTTAAATGTTAAATACTCACCAGGGCTATATTAAAAAGAATATATTTTTAAAATTAATTTATTAAATTTTGAAATATAAAGTAGGGCTGGGCAATATAGCTAAAAAATTGATCAACGGTATGTTTCATATCGTTCGGTATCGATAATTATTGACATTTTTTATAACCTTTTTTAAAACAGCAATATACATTTTTTTTACATTTAACCACTGTATTTTTAAATTAACACAATTTATTGAGACAAACAACTAATATTTTTTGTTTTAACAATCAAACACAAAATAAAAATTAAACAAATATCTAATTTCTAATGTTTTATATGCAGATTAAATAGGTTTTAAAGAAACTTTTGGCTTGTCTCCTGAGGCCACAGGAGGGCGCACTGAGCAAAATAATGCAGTGCATTTAAATTGTCAATGCAAGGAAGTAACTCTAAAAAAAAAAACGTGCATTTCGTCTAAATTATCTCAAAAATCAAATATAATTTCGTAAATTGCATAAACAATTATGAACAAAAGAGCATCATGTATTTATGCATTGCTTAATCCAAAGCGCCATTCACTCAGATTGCATTTAAAAACATATGAGACGCAGTGAAAAGGAATAAACCTCCACAAATTCGTGACGTGTTTTTAAAAAAGTTTAAACTGTTTTAACTTTGCATGGCTACATCTCTTGTGTGAGACACGAGTGCAGCAGTCGTATTTGTCCGTCTAAAAAATGCGCTGAATATGCGTTCTGTGTGAATGGCTTGGTTACGGATTTCACCTAATCAAGATCTTCTCCGCATTGAGCTTCGATATTTCTAATATTTTGAATGAATAACGCAGCAGCGGTGCATCTCGTTGGCTAGACTAACAAAACATTAAAATGCAACAACGCCACTTACATCATTATCATCGCATCTCGCGCGCCACTGATGACGCTCTCTGATGCACACCTAACATTCAAATGCAAATGTTTATTTTAAATTCGACTAATATTCATTCTTTATTCACAATCTCCTCATCACAGGCAGGCACAGCACTCATTACAGCATGTGTTCTTATTTGTGTGTGCTGTCTGCGTCACTCATAGCACCTGCCTGTATCGTGCACTAAATCGAAAATTTTTTCTATCGTTAAGCTATAAAGTCATTCTAATGTACTACCTTTGGCACTTAAGAAACATTTCTTTTTATCAATGCCTAATGTTTTTGTGAAAACCGTGATACAGGATTCTTTATTTATTTTATATAAAAAGAGTAACAATTTAAAACTCTTTCCTGTCACTTGTGATCATTTTAAAGCAAGTTTTAATTGCTTTCAGAAAAGGATTTTATTGACCCCAAACTTTTGAATGTTAGTGTATGTATGACATTGATATAAAGAGATGCTATTTATTCTTTGTTAAATGTCGCGCCACTGATGACGCTCTCTGATGCACACCTAACATTCAAATGCAAATGTTTATTTTAAATTCGACTAATATTCATTCTTTATTCACAATCTCCTCATCACAGGCAGGCACAGCACTCATTACAGCATGTGTTCTTATTTGTGTGTGCTGTCTGCGTCACTCATAGCACCTGCCTGTATCGTGCACTAAATCGAAAAATTTTTCTATCGTTAAGCTATAAAGTCATTCTAATGTACTACCTTTGGCACTTAAGAAACATTTCTTTTTATCAATGCCTAATGTTTTTGTGAAAACCGTGATACAGGATTCTTTAATGAATAGAAAGTTTAAAAGAGAAGCGTTTATTTATTTTATATAAAAAGAGTAACAATTTAAAACTCTTTCCTGTCACTTGTGATCATTTTAAAGCAAGTTTTAATTGCTTTCAGAAAAGGATTTTATTGACCCCAAACTTTTGAATGTTAGTGTATGTATGACATTGATATAAAGAGATGCTATTTATTCTTTGTTAAATGTGTTTATACAGTTTTATCTCGATGTGGTAGAGGTGGTTCAGCCCCTCCAATATCTTCCTGCTGAAGAATTTGCCCCAAGGTGAGTGTGACACCAAGTACTGAGCTCCACAGTCTTGTTTTGTTAGTTCATATGTTTCTACAGCTGTCATTTATTGTTGTAAGATGTCATTTCTTTAAATCAGTGGTTCTCAACCAGGAGGCCTCAGCAAACTTCCAAGAGAGCCTCAAAATGACTTAAAATAAGACAAAGCAAGCATTGAAATGAACTGAAACAACTACAAATCAAGATTGATTTAATTAGTTAGTTATTTTTTATTAAACTCAGCAACTCTGTTTCTTTCTTCAAGAAATATGTTTCCACTGGAAATATGCATTGGCCTAATTTTAAAAGTGTCATTTCTAGACCTGGAAAAGTGATATTTGATAAACATCTTATACCTCTGTGGGCATTTTTATAATGAATATAAATTTTTCTTGTTATGCCAACCAAGCTCTATAAAAATTTCGTGAGAATCTAAGAATTGTGAGAAAAAAAGTATTTTTTAAAATCTTTATTCAGTATTTACCTTCAAATATCATTGTGGACAACAAATTGAGGATCACTGCTTTAAATGTTTATTTTGATGTGTGTTTGTAGGGGTGACCGGTATGATGCGTTGAGGGCTTGCATAGGAGAGTCAATGTGTTTGAAACTGCACAAGTTTCGAGTTTTTATGGTGAGTCAAAAGTATAGTTGATACAGTAGAACATGAACCAAAATGTAATTTTAAAATTGATTGAAGAGTTAGTGTCATACTGCAAAACTTGAACCAGATCAAATGTGTGATTGAAAACATAGTATATATTTTTTGTATAGATGTGCTGCGTTGATTCTTAATATGTGAATGTAGGTGGGCTGTGGTGCTATTGGCTGTGAGATGCTAAAGAATTTGGCACTTCTGGGTGTCGGATTGAGCAGATACTCGGGAGAGGTGGGGGATATACATCATGACAGAACTTCATTTTATTTATTTTTTTCATCCTCACTGGACCAATTCTTAAAATCCTTTTTTTTTTTTTTAGATATGTGTTACTGATCCAGATTTGATTGAGAAATCCAACCTCAATAGGCAGTTTCTTTTCAGACCTCGGCATATACAGGTATATTTTTTAATATAGTTAAAATAAATAGTTCTTCACTCTTCTTCATTCATGAATTACGAATCTCATGAGTTGGATTTTCTCTCACTTTTTTCTATTTCTTTTCTCTGTAGAAGCCAAAGAGCACTACAGCAGCAGCAGCTACATTAGAAATAAATCCAGAGATGCAAATAGATGCTCATCTGAATAAAGTGTGTCCTGCTACAGAGGATATTTATAGTGATGCTTTCTTCTCCCATCTCAACCTGGTGGTCACCGCACTGGACAACGTGGAGGCACGGAGATATGTGGATAGGTAATTCATGATTAACAGCAGAAATAATTGCTTTTTTAGTGTATTACATGTGGGCTTCATTGCAAATTCTTCAGTGGTTGTTTTGTGAACTTGCAGTCGGAGTGTATCCAATCAGAAAGCTCTGTTAGACTCTGGTACCATGGGTACTAAAGGACACACTGAGATCATCGTCCCATTCCTCACTGAGTCCTACAACAGCCATGTGAGTGTGTATGTTTATGTATGTATATACTGTATATAGGCTGTGTACCATTTTACACATCTATTGTCCATGATTTTTTCTCAACTGTGATTGTGTTTCTTAGAGAGACCCACCTGAGGAGGAGATTCCGTTTTGCACTCTAAAATCTTTTCCTGCTGTTATTGAACACACCATACAGTGGGCCAGAGACAAGGTTGGTATTTTATTTTATCTTATCTTATCACTGTACCCATTACTGCTGTCAATGTCATCATATTTATTTTGGAGAATAGTTTTTTCAAGTTTTTATTTGATTATCAATCAAATGAGAAGTGACAATAGATCAAATATTTGTGTGATATTTTGAAGATAAGAAATTAATTTTTTATTTTATTATTCTACATTTTTTGCAAGTAGCTTTTATTACATGTTTTTACCAAACCAGTTAGCATTTTGATTCAGAAACCATCCATTTCTTTGTAAGTTTGCCGCTATTTTGAATTTTATTGACTGCTAGCTGCCAAAAAGCTAAAAATGTCATTGCCATCTCACACAATATAGAAAATACACCATCACAAATACCAAATATCCACTTAAATGCTAATCAGAGACATGATCTGATCTTTATTTTAGAACATATGATACATGTTTTAATCTAGACAGTTTGAAGAAGTAGCCCTAATTAAAGAATCCCCTATCAACCCTCATTTGTGAATCTTTTACACTCTGGAAGTTTTGCATTCTGGATTTCTAACTCCTTCGTTTGTTCAGGTGATATATAGATTATATTTAACAAATATTAAAAACGGTTGCTCTGTGTTTGCATCTTTTCCTTGCATTTCCTATGTTTAGTCAACTTTTACCACAAACAGCCAAGTTGTGAATTTTATGACCACTTAAACTCACTTAAACTTTTTGAAGTCAGTTTTTTTGTTTGTTCAGCCTGCACATCTAAAAAGGGTGCCAAGTATTTGACCACTTGGGAGAAATTGTTTTAATAATAAAAAAGGTCAAATATGACCAAGTTTGAGGTTTGAATGTCTCTAGTACTTGGAGATGGTGTGAGTGTTTTGATTAGTGATCTTGCTTTTGTTTTGTATAGTTTGAGAGTGCTTTCTCCCACAAACCCTCCACGTACAACATGTTCTGGCAGAGTCATTCATCAGCTCAGGATGTGTTACAGGTAAGGACATATTTCTACATGCTTATCTAAACTCTAATTGACCCTTGTTGGTGTTCACCAAGCCTTGTTAGGGTTCTAATTTCAATGCTTTTGTGTGCAGAGGATGATGGCCGGGGAGAGTATGGAAGGAGCATTTCAGGTCATTAAGTTGCTGAGTCGGAGACCCACTCATTTGGATCACTGTCTAGCTCTCGCTCGACTCAAGTTTGACAAGTACTTCAAAAGAAAGGTACTGGAGTACTTTAGTAATTATATAGCAATTGTCTTGTAGTAATGACCACTATAATTTGAACCCTTTATGAGTATTTATAGTATAGTAATAATATTTTAAAATTATTTATAATATAAAAATACATTCCCCATTAAAATAAAGTTTTTATTTTGGGACATGTTTACAGTGTGACATTTTTATTTTAATATTTCAGGCATTACAACTGCTGCACTCATTTCCACTGGACACACGGCTAAAAGACGGCAGTAAGTCACGTGCTTGACGCCCTCATGCAGAAATGCTGTATTACAAGCCAACAGAGTCTCGTCTTTGCCCCGCTGAAGTGTTTTTCCTCTGTTTTCAGGCCTGTTCTGGCAGTCTCCCAAACGGCCGCCTTCTCCCATAGAGTTTGACCTCAATGACCCACTGTGAGTATCTGAATAAATATTCTGTTGGTAGAATGTTCAAAGAGGTAAAACAAAGAAATATAAAAATGTCTTTCTCCTCCATCAGGCATTTCAACTTTGTTGTCAGCGCAGCTCGCCTTTTTGCTGATATTTATGATATCGCATATTCAGAAGAGGTAAAAAGAATATTAAACGCATCAATCTGGGTCTGTTTCTTTTTTTTTTTACCTGTGTGCTACCTGAATACAATTCTTTTTTTTATGTTTTGTTGTTGCTGAATAATTCTTAGAAACTTACCTACGAGGCTGTTTCAAGTGTTTTAGCTGAATTGGAGGTTCCTGAATACAGACCAGCTGAAAAGGTATCTGTTCTTTCCCTACTTTTGTATTTAGTACTCAACAGCCAATGAAAATGTCTCTGAATTAACTATAAATTTAAAACAACATAATTTCGAGTTGTTTGTGAAATGTGTAACCGGACTGTTGTTTTTCATCATGCCAATTTTTTTTGCATAACTATACATAATACATGGTTTTCCAAACTAAGTTGATGAGAATGTAAAATTAAAATAATTGTAGAAAAATAAACAATATTATGAAATAATATTGAAGTAATTATTTAAGATCTTAGGGGGTATTTTAAGTAAATATTTTAGGTTGTTTGGCTGACAAAAACAGTGTAGGAATCTCTGCAAATAGAATTGCAGAATTATTGTATCGTGACCAGAATATTGATTTCAAATCTTACCGCTAGGATTCCCGTCCTTAAGAGCCAAAGACACCATTTGATGCTTTTGTTAATAGACCAATGATTAAAAAATTAGCCATACACTAGTGGTGCTGAAATTGCAGACTTTTCTTTTAAGAAAGGAAAGATTACTAAATGTTTGTTTGTGTATTAGCATATAGAGACCGATGAGACTGTTAAGAAGCCTGATCAGGTGAAAATGACAGTGAGCAGTGAAGAGGAGAGAGAAGCAATCTCACAGCTACAGGAGGCCATCAACTCTAACTTTGTAACACCAGGTCTGTTGATACACATCCACATCCACTCATACAGAACACGCAACAGCTGTATGAGCTCAACTATGTCTAACCTTTTTCATACACTTAATTTTTTTTCCTCTTATGTCTGTTTTTATTTCTTTTGTATTTAGAGAGGCTACGCATGACTCCGCTTTTCTTTGAAAAGGATGATGACACAAATGGACACATGGATTTAGTAGCATCAGCGTCAGCTCTGCGAGCTCAAATGTACGCCATTGAGGCTGCAGACAGACTACAAACCAAACGAATTGCGGGTAAAATCATCCCTGCTATCGCCACATCTACAGCTGCTGTTGCAGGACTGGTGAGAGAAACAATCATGTTCACAAGAGAGATTGTTTTCTATAGTAATTCCTATTGTTTTCAGTCCATCGCTTTGTTTTTATGATTGTTTTTTTCTTTAGGTGTCATTGGAGTTGATTAAAGTGGCTGGTGGTTATGGATTTGAGTTATTTAAAAACTGTTTCTTCAACCTGGCCATTCCAGTCATGGTGCTCACAGAAACAGCTCAGGTCAAGAGAACCCAGATCAGGTAACGGCAACACTTGTGCACCGATTGGCACTTGTAAAAATTAAAAGATGTGTTTTTTTTCTTGTCTTGGAATAATCTGGGCCTTTTGTTTTGACCAGAGATGACATCTCCTTTTCTATCTGGGACCGTTGGACTATCTTTGGTCACGAGGACTTTACCTTGTCTGATTTCATAAGCGCAGTAAGGGTGTGTAGCATTTGAGCTTGCAGATCAGTAATGTGAAGGGCGCTTTAGTCTTCAGAGACCAACTGCACTAAAAATTACTTTTTGAAAGTAGGTAACACCCAGATATGGATTAAAGAACCTGCTCATTCTCTGAAATGTATAATGGCAGCAAGTTTGGAAGATAAGTATTAAAAAAATTAGGAGTCAGCACAACTCTTTTAAACATTTATAATATTAAGAAATGTTTCTTGAGCACCAAATCAGCATTGATTGATTTCTGAAGGATCATGTGACACTGAAGACTAGAGTAATGTATGACTGCTGAAAATTCAGCTTTGCCATCTCAGGAAAGTTTTTAAATGGTTAAAATATATATATGTATATATATATATATATATTTTTTTTTTATTGTAATATTTCACTATTTGTACTGTGTTTTTCCTTTTTACTAAATTTTAAAACATTCAAGTCTTACCAACCTCAAAATTTTGAATGGTAATGTGCCTTATTTTTAAACCAGTGGCCTTCCTAAAAACATATTTAAGATATGTTAAAAATACATCAATAATGCAATAATGGTCTCTGATGGGTAATGATCTGTTGTTTTAGCATTTGTTAAGAATGAATGAATTATTCCACATTACATAGTAATTAGCTTTATGCTTAATTTCAGGAGGAGTATGGAATTGAGCCCACCATGGTTGTTCACGGAGTGAAAATGCTGTATGTGCCGGTTATGCCAGGCCATAACAAGAGACTCAAGCTGACGTAAGGCCCAGCACTAAAGTAACCTAATCTTAAAACTGGAGTGTGTCATTTCTCTGTGATCCAACATGATTGCAAATATAATGACACGCTTCAGCTTTAATATAAAATTGCTTTTTTGGTTTTCTTATGCATTTCCATGACAATACTCTTTTTCTCTTCTTACAGAATGCGTAAACTGATTAAACCCTCAGCAGGCAGGAAGTATGTTGATCTTACCGTATCATTTGCCCCCGAGGCGGATGGTGACGAAGACCTGCCCGGTCCCCCAGTGCGCTATTACTTCAGTCGAGAAAGCAAGAGCGGCGAGAAGGCCTGACACACACACTCACTCACTCTCTCTCTCCCCTCTCTTGCCCTGTGGACCACAAGTGGAGTAGCACTTGATCTGACTCATTGTACATAGTGAATTTTTGTTTTCTACTGGTTTATTATTTTATTGCACAGCATTGTCTGTGCAGATGCCTTAGGATAATTATATTGTGCTTCAATGTGACAATAATAATGATTATAATATTAATACTCTGAAAATTAAAACAAAAAGAAAGTGTTTACACGACTTCCCCAGGGCTTATTATTGTATGTTAGTCTCTTAGACTGGGAGAGGACTTGGTAAAAGTCAATAGAGGGCTTGTAAGAGACGAACATTCCTCATGAATCAGCAGTAATTTATTTGCACACGTTTTGGGAGGATATTGCAGAAAAGTTGTCAGTCACTGTAAGCAACATAAACGCCAAAGATTTTGCTTCTGGTTTAAAATGTTTATCATCAGCATTCAGCGAGTCGTCACGAATGGTTTCCTCTGGATGTGGCTGTCAGGTCCTTTATGATCATAGCTTTCGGTAAAGAAAATTGCATTGTAAGGTTACATCTACAATGGCAGTTCAAAATGCATTCTCAGTAGTGCCACTAGGGGGCACTATAGTTAACAGTATCCTTCTACTCATCTGCTACTATTAACTGCTTGATGTGCTGAGATTCACGAGTGACAAGGCTTAAAGGATGAGACTGTGATATAGGCATCATGATCATCCCATACGTGAAGGTATATTCATATCACTAAGTCTAACCTGCATGCTGACATCAAAAACAGGCTTTTCACAAGTTTCTTGCTGCATTTGCAGTTTTGCTGATGTCATTGACTCATCCTAAAGTGTCCTTTAGGCAATTGGCTGTTGGTAAGCCCATATTTGATTAGCAGTAGTGATCAAAAATTGCATACTCACCCACACAACCTGATGTAAAACTAAGCTTTGAGCTTACAGTGGACATGTTGGAATGCCCACTGAGCCGGAAAAACACAGAAAAGGTCTCTAGTTTGATCCCTTTAAAATGGGAAAGATTCCCTCTCATGATGTCCAGCATTTATAGTTTATAGGAAAATGATATCTGATGATATCTAAAGGAGCTAAACCAGTGATTGGAAAATATGATGTCATTGTGACTACAGTATTCAACAGAAAGTCCAATAAAAACTTCAAGTCAAAATGCATTTACCTTTTTTTTTCTCCTTTCTTGTTCCAACAAGAAGGCAGTTTGTGGTAGTGTGCGGAAAGTATATAATATAACACTGACATGTAATATATACACCACTGTTCAAAAATGTGGGGTTAGTAAGATTTATTTTAAAAGAAATTAATAGTTTTATTCAGCAAGGATGTGTTAAATTAACAGCAAAAACTGTATACATGTATAATGTTACAAAATATTTCCATTTCAAATAAAATAATGTTTCAATTCGTCAGAGAATCCTGGGTAGGGTTGGGAACCTAGAACCGGTTCCGTTTTTTTAAAAGAACCGGAACCGTGAGCAATTTATAAGTTTCGGTTCCGAAAACAGTTCCGGTGCGACGCGTGACCAAGCGCTGTGAGCAGCCTATATACAGTGTTTGAACTATACCGTGGACTTTGGGGGAGCCCACAATTTTTTTTATAACGGGGGTCTTGCGCTTGCGCGTGGGCTTACAATGGTTTACAGAGATAAATAACAGCTAGTGTATGCACTACTTGCTTTATGCAAGCACTATATAGATGTATAATGTTACAAAATATTTCCATTTCAAATAAAATAATGTTTCAATTCGTCAGAGAATCCTGGGTAGGGTTGGGAACCTAGAACCGGTTCCGTTTTTTGAAAAGAACCGGAAGCGTGAGCAATTTATAAGTTTCAGTTCCGAAAACAGTTCTGGTGCGACGCGTGACCAAGCGCTGTGAGCAGCCTATATACAGTGTTTGAACTATACCGTGGACTTTGGGGGAGCCCACAATTTTTTTTATAACGGGGGTCTTGCGCTTGCGCGTGGGCTTACAATGGCTTACAGAGATACATAACAGCTAGTGTATGCACTACTTGCTTTATGCAAGCACTATATAGGATAAATCACTATACAGGATTTACCCTATTATACTTTATCGACACAAATTGATAGGTGAAGCAACAAACAGCCACCCACAAATAGTCTATAAACAAAGCATCAGGCTGTCTTTGAGTTCACATAAACAACGGTTAACGCAAAGTTACTTGTCGTCAGGCTACAGAAGAATACCATAATTCCTCCGTTCAATTAGGCATAAGAATATTTGGACAAATGTGCCACAAAAGTGATACAAATACTGCCTAAACAAAATACTGATTTTGTGCACTTTATTTACTGTACCAATATTTTAAATTGGCCTTTGAACTTAGCTTTATTGCATGGCAAAAAAAAGTGTTACCTTGCCAAAGCACTGACAGAGCCCACTGATCTAATGGCGTTGTTGAGCGCTCCAAATGCAAACTTTGCATGCAACAATCAGGCAGCAATTGACAGCACTCTGATCTAGTGGCATACAGCCATCGTCAGATTGACAGTACTCTAGCCCAATAATGTTGGGGGATCCAGTGGGGGCGGCAGTCATATTTCAGGGGGACCGTGCCACTCTTTATCACAACCCTGCTAAAAGTGCCAGTACGTGCGCTCATTGGCGCCCCTTCAGCTGGTGGCGCCCTAGGCGACCGCCTAGCTCGCCTATGCCTAGAAACGGCCTAGCCACAACACATAATTGCAAATAACATGCCTTACCTTAATACAGAATCGCCCACAGAGTCCAACATTTATATTTTTTCTACGAATCTTTGAGTTAACATACTAAACATGAGTGGAATTTGCACCGCAGTGCCCCCACACCTTGATGCTCATGACAAGAATAGCATGTATAGTTATCTTTATTGAAGTGAATTAGGTTTAAATCGCCGTCATGCATGAATGAATGATATTTTTGCTATTTTACACATAATAATCCACGATGATCACATAACACAAAACTGAAATTGCACGTCAAAATAACACAGTCAATATTTTTTGAGACCCCCAAAATTTCACAAATCACGTTTTCAGGGGGTGAACAAAGGCCTCCTGTAGAGAATCAATGCGTTTTTGTAAGAAAAATATCCATATTCAAAATGTAATAATCACTTTAATCTAGCTTGCGCCAACATTTGTACACGGAAGCAGTTCCGGGCGGATGACGTATGAGGTCAGCTTTGCGCATGCGCTGGTGAGTCTGGTGAAAACCAACATTTGTTTACAGGATCACAGGAAGCAAAGTTTCCTTACTTTAGCAAAGGAAAACCAGTCTCCTCTTGGCTTATATCGAAATCCTCTGACATTCTTTACAAATCCTCATTTTGTACTTCTAATAAGTAACCATTGTTTTGTTTTGATCTCTCCGCTGAGTTTCCGCGTGCGTCACTTCTGAGCGGCGCATGCACAAAGCTGACCTCATACGTCATCCTCCCGGAGCTGCTTTCGTGTACAACAGTGAGCGCAAGCTCTATTAAAGTGATTATTACGTTTTAAATATGGTTATTTTTCTTACAACAACGCTTCGATTCGCTACTGGAGGACTTTGTTCACCCCCCGGAGCCGTGTGAGGCACTTTTTATTATGGATGGATGCGCTTTATTTCACTTCTTTAGGACTGATGAACTGCAACACCCGCTGACTGCCATTAAACAGCTGGGAAGATCAAAAACTATTTTTAATATAACTCCGACTGGATTCGTCTGAAAGAAGAAAGTCATATACACCTAGGATGCTAGTAATTCATGGGCTAATTTTCATTTTTGGGTGAACTAACCCTTTAATTTAAATGGAACCGGAATCAGAACCGGGAATCGTTAGGCAAAACTGGAACCGAAATCGGAACTGGAAAATTTCTTACGATACTAACCCTAATCCTGGGGGGAAAATCTATCACAATTTCCACATTTAGCTTTGTCATCACAGGAAAAAATTAAATTTTAAAATATATTAAAATAGAAAAGTTTTAAGTTTAAAAAATATATATATATTAGGGATGCACCGATTTGAAAATTTTGGCCGATACCGATAACCGATTACTCTTTATTTTTGAAAGCCGATAACCAATATGTTGGCCGATAAATCTATATCCAAATTGTTATATACTTTTTGAGAGCCTGATTACAAAAAAGCTTTCATCATTAAAAGCCACATCCCAAACACTTCAACATAAGCAGCCTAGTTTGAACGGTGTACGTTTTAAAAATATTTTTACTCTCCCATTACCAAATTTAGTCATAAAAAAGTCTTACAAATAAATAAAATAATGCATAAATAATGCAAACAAGTCACTGGACATCATTACACGTGTAAAGAATCAAAATGAATGTGCCATAGATCAATAAAACGGAATAGCCTCTGCACTGACAATAATTAAATGATTTTAATTACTAAACCATATTGTTGATGAAAATAATAAGAGAAAAATACAAGTGGTTGTTGTTATTAATAAT
>NW_015505606.1:220436-229929 GCF_001515645.1 Sinocyclocheilus grahami | reverse complement strand
CACAACGTTTTATTATAATAATGTTCGCATTAGAATGTTATATACACGACATTCCCAATCATAGTTATTAATGTTGTGCACTGCTGTTTGAGCTGCGTGCGCTGAGCTAAAGACGATCACCGGTAAACTGAAGCTCTTTTTAACTTAACCAAACACATTCTATATGAGATAAATCAGATATACATCAAATAAACACAATATTACAACGTACAATTGCACAAAAGGCTGCAAACGAACAGCGCGCATCTGAAGTGTCTCTGAAGGAAATAATGCATTATTTATCGGCTTTAAGATATCGGCCAAATTTTCTTATCAGGCCGATACCGATAACAGAAAAAATGAGCATTTATCGGCCGATACCGATATGGTGGCCGATATATCGTGCATCCCTAATATATATATTACTGTTTTTACTGTATTTTTAATAAATAAATACAGCCTTGGTGAGCGTAAGACAATTACACATTTTTACCAACCTCTAACTTTTGAATGGTAATGTATATTTAAGTTAATTAATGCTGATATGCTCTTTTTTTCATTGTTTTGTTTCATATTGTGCATAAGTTATATAACCCCACGTTTATGATACTTTCATGCAACTCTGTGACTGGAAGTTTGGAAGTGAATCTGCATCTATAAAAGTTTGCGAATGACTCCAAAGTGTTTGATTCATGGCTCTACTCTCTCTATAGAACACATGAAACTACTCGCCTGTGTCTGTACTTGCCACGGGTGCTGCTTTGAGGAGTGGAGATTGACCTCTGGGTCACTTGGGACAGCATGTCTGAGCGTGTGCTTTCAGGACACATATGCCTTCTGTTGTTTCATGCAGCCACTTCAACAAACTCTTACACTGGATGGATTAAATCAATATTAAATGCCTTTATATCTACCTATTTAATACAACACACACAAAAAGAAAAGGTGTTTCATAACATTTAAACTGGTTAAAAAAAATACATTTTCGAGTGTAAATCACATACCCTAGTTCAGACAGAAGAGGAGGCCTCAGGAATTCAATTTACCCTGGAGTGTCAAATGAACTGCCTGCTGCAGTCTGTTGGGTCAGAGTTCACACCAAAAGTCTGCACCCTCCCCCTATCCCACACACACACAGTCAAAGACATTTATGAGCACAGATGGTTAATGGCTATCTTGTTTAACATGAATAGCTACAAACTTCTCGCTCTCCTCCTGTCTCCCAATGAAGATGATGTAACAGTATAATATAACAGTCTAGACACTGGACAGCTGCTAGCTCCTGAACCCTTGTCTTATGCAAACTCATTAGGTTATGGGATCTTTTCTGAAATCCATTCATTAAGTAGTTAGACCTAATTTAAACAAAGATCCTATTACCTTTTTAGGATCTTTATTTAATTGCAGTTTACTAAGTACACACAAATTAATTGTGTACTGATTAGTGTGTAAATTAAATATCTTTCAATTAGAAAAATCATGTGCATGTGTGCAAAAAAAAAAAGAGTGCATGTTGACATACTATTTATTATGAGATTTGAATTATTATTTCTGACAGCTTCTGTGCTCCAGTTTATTCCTCCTTTAAATTGATTAAGGTTCTCTCTCCAAACTTTCCGTCACGCTCTCTCTCCTCTCCGGGAATGTGTTTCCTGTAGTCCGCTGGCTGATTGGTCCGCTGTCTTCCGGGGAGACGCGGATTGGAAGCCTGCGCTCGACATCTGGAAGGGAGGAGAGTAGTGATGGGAAGTCCGAATCATTTATGCGAATCGGTTCTTTCGAACAGTTTGTCAATGAGCCGTTTAAAAACAATTCACTGGTTCTTTTACGTCATCGCCTTGTATCTGACGTCTCGGCAAGACATATTTGCTATACATGTGCAATAATATATTGCTTCCAGTAAACTATAAACTTGCAAAGTTTAATGACAGCAACTGCTCCTTTTGTGATCACTTAGAAAAACATATTATATACAATATTTTGGAATTGTGTTTTGGATTGAGCTTTCTAATTTTGATCAAAAATAATTTAACCCACTCTTGCGTATTGGCTATACATTTTTGTTTTGTGGTTACTCTTTGAAAAGCATTTAGAGCATTATCATATGAAGATTACAAGTACTGTATTACTATGCCTTGCAAAAAATAAAAAAATCATAAATGTACATTTATATTTCCCACAAGCTATATTCAGTCTGAACAATTAATCTTTCATAATTATACATCGTCCATCACAACTAACATAGTATATTTATATTTAACTGCACACTTTGTAAATAACATCTGCACACTAATAAACATATGTGTACATTTATCTAAACAATTACATTTTTTCCTATACTTCTATTTCTGTATATAGTACATTATTCAAATGTTCTTTTTTATTATATTAGTTTTGTATTACATCCCTACTGTGTTATTCCTATGTATGTCTACACTATCATGTATGTCTGCACTATGTCTGTACTTTCTTCTACACTGGAAGCTCCTGTCGTCAAGTCAAATATCCTTGTGTGTGTAAACATACTTGGTAATAAAGCTCTTCTGATTCTGATATAAAATGAAATGTGTAAAGTGTTGGTGTATATTTGAATTATTCTAAGAACTAAACATTTAATAATGTGTTTTAGTTCATTTCATTATTTCATATAACCCTCTAAGAATATGTTGCTTATTGTCTTACTCTTGTCTGAATGCTGTATATATCCTTGTTGCAATAAAAGGGCATATATTGCCTGTTTGTTTTTATTAACAAGGATGTTTATTGTAGGCCTAGTTCATGTACCACAGTTAAACTCGTTGCAGTCGTTTACCAGCTCATAAAAACATAAATTTAGGCTAGAAGCTACATAAAATGTACATTTACATTAAACAACAGTAATATTAATTTTCATCACTCATCACAGTTTTGGGATGTATTTATTTAATGTCGACCTCCCTGGTTTTCGGCTCTTTACGAACCGTGAATCCCCAGCTGAAGGTTCTCAGTTTAATGAACTGTTGACTCAAGAACCGCACGGACCGATTTTTCGAGAACGAATCATTCAGAAAGGCCTTGCGAACCGGTCAATTAATTCAAAAGATTCGACTCAAACGAACGACTCGCTCGAGAATCGGACATCGCTAGAGGAGAATAGACGAGAGAGGTAAAGCAGAAAAAAAGGAGGAGAACGAGAGAGAGGGTGCTGACATCTGAGGTGAGTGATGTGCTATGCCAAAATATTTAACCTGGACATAAGAGCAGCTGATTTGTGATTCGAGAACATTCAGTTCTTGCCGTTTGCCACTTTTGTTGGTAATGAGTTTGAACGGTTGGAAATACGAAGTTGTAGAGGTGCTTCGCCCAAACAGCGATAGCAGAAGGCGGATAGACGCCTCCTCGGCAGATGGGCTGCTGACTAACTGTTTCTCGAATATGAACGTTACATTATGCGAACGCTCGAGCTTTGCTACAGTAACACACACGTTATCGCTTGATACATAGTAGCGATTTGACGCGTATTTGCTGCTGTTATATCCAGTTCGTTTCAGTTGCGATGGAATGGGGGTAAACGGGGGTCGCAGCCCAGCTTCTGGATTTCGCTTGACTTAACCGCTCACTTTGTGCTTCGCTGTTGATCCTTCAGTTGTACAATTAATGTCACTTAAACATTAGGATTAATAAGTGCCATTTGGGACGTTTATTTCGCCACGGTTATTTTTACTCGCCTCGCCTCGCAGGTCTATGGCAGGCTCCGGCCCCCTGTTCAAGGCCAGGCCAATGGAAAGTCAAAGCAGATGGAATCGATAGTCTCTCATACAGGGCTGAGGCAAACGTGCTTGTTTGTTTAAGTTAAAGCACCCAACATGTGTGTTTGAAAGAATCGTTAGTATGAGCGCGTTGGCCTGTGTCCGCTGTAGGTGCGCGGCGCGGCGCGTTGCGTCGCAGTGGCGAGACCCTCGTCTTGTTTCACGACGCCCGTTCTGCTCCAAGAGCAGACATGTTCTCTATAAGACCATCTCACGTTCTCCGCTCCTTCCAGCCGTGTGCAGAACTACAATAGCCAATTATACTGTAGAAATCGTTCACAGTAAGGCGATTGCGATCACTAACTGTCCTATAATTCATGGGCTGAAATGTAGAAGGCATATGCGACATTGAGAGCAGCTTTGGGAATTGTTGTTACTTCAAAGCTGGTTGCTGCATTTCTGGAAAGCAGTGTTGTTGCCAGATGAAATGGTAGTGGTGGTGGTTGTCAGTATTCGTCCTGTTTGTTTATGAACTTGTAAGTGTGTTTGTAAACTATAAGCGGTCATTTCCACTGAGTTGCATCCCTGAGCCTTCCACTGTAACCCACTAGAGATGTGGGGTGTGATTGCTTCATGGGTTTGACTTTCCTCTGGTTGCTGCACTATTAATAAGCTCTTGCGTTGGTCATGAATAGAAATACCATTAACAGTCTGATATAGAAATGTATAAAAATGAATACTAGTAATAGCCTATATTAATATTAAAAATATATAGGGCAGTAAGGCCCCAGTGAAAATGTTGTAGGCTATCTTTCTAATTTAAAGGGATAGTTCACCCAAAAATGAAAATTCTTCTCAAGTTTCAGAAAGTAATAAAGGCATTATACCAGTCATATAAAATATGAATTGAGCAATTTATACCAACTTTTCTGAAGAGACGCAATTACGTTATATGATGAAGTTTTTAGTTTCGGTTTTTATTCACATATAAATATTGATGAACATGCATACTTTAAGCACAAGAAACAATAAGGTTTGTTCTAATGTGTTAAGTCAATGTTTATATGTGAATAAAAACCTAAATCATTATGAGTGGTTATATAGACTTTCAATGAATAGACAAAAATCTTTATATGTTTTCTGAAGATGAATGAAAAGAATATTGTGTTTGGAATGACATGAAGCTAAATAAATGATGATAAAATTACTAGCCCTGGCTTGAACTAGCCCATTAGTGAAAATAATATTGTGAGGCCAGCATCATTTTGATTGGAAAAAGGCATTCAAATTCAGATTCATTTGTGAACATGAAAAGAGAAAATTATTTGAGAGAATATATATATATATATTTTTTTTTTGGGGGGGGGATGTATTTTTCAGGACTTCCAGAGTTAACTTGTTAAAATAAGATTTTAATTAAAAGTTAAATGAAATAGCCTAATTATTTAAATATATTTTCCAAATATATTTCTTTCTGCTTTGTTTCTTGCTGCTTTCGAAAGACTTGTCAGAAATCATGAGATTACTAACAAATATCCTATTAATAAGTATTTCATTGTTTGTAGGAAATAAAAACAAAATGTGTTTTATGTTGAAGAACTATGCATACATTATCTCTAATAGTGGATAGAAAAAAGAAATACTTAATATAGGATTCTCTAGATAATATTTCTTTATATCACACTTTTAAAAAAAATCACAGTCTACATAAAAATATATAGCTGTCATTGATTTTTAGGAAGGCGGTCAACTGCAAGGGGACTGTAATGTGAACGTCCCTGATTTAGCCTATATGATAATCTCAGTTATTTGGTATGTTTCTGGTTGGTTTGAATGTGTTTTGAATATATGGTCTCAGACTTTTGGACCCCACAGTAGTTGCTATAAAAGAGTATAAAAATAGCTACTTTGTGCCATATTTTAGATAATCTAATGTAAGACTTTGCATCATATTGTATCCATAAAAACTGTGAGCACATAGTATGCATAATGGAGGAAATCTTAGTGTAAACCTCTGTCTCTTTCAGGGTCTCTAGTCTTTTTTAAACCCAGTTCTTGATCTTCTAAACTTGACTTTTATCCCTTCACTTTGTGCCTGTCTGTTGTGCAACAGCAGCTCAGTTCAGTCGGGTATAGTGAAAATATATCCTTGTTAAGGATTCCGATTTCCTAGTGCTCTGGTTGGGATAAGGTCGATGCTTTGGGAATGAGAGCCTTCTGGAATGTTTTGCTGAGGGCTGTTGTGGTCATAAAGTCTTATTTCCAGAGCCAGTGCTCGTCAGGATTTGTTGTATGATGCAATGTTTGTTATAACATTGATCATGGGTTATATTTTGGCCAACTGTTAGCACAAAGCCATGCTATATTATCTGGTTTCTCAGTGCACAGATTGCCAGCCTATGCAGAAACATGATTTTGTTTTGGTGTAAATGTGTTTGTTGTCACAGGATATTTAGGGTATATGGCGGCTGCCTCATTGGATTTTCATAAACTAGCATTTTTGGTATGTGACAGCCTGAAATGGTCATATAACAGTCAAGACAGAAGAACACCTAAGGTTAATAATGGCAGTATGACCCATTTTACAATTTGGATGTAGACTATTTAACATTTCAGTCATTTCTTAGTGCACAATTCCTATACACATTTAAGAGTATTTGCAGAAACATTTAAAAATGAAAATGTGTGTAAAATCAAATACGTTTAGTGCTAGATAAATCTTCAAATCGCTACCTGTGATGTAGACTCTCTCTACTAAAATGTATTTTTCAGGACTTCCAGAGTTAACTTGTTAAAATAAGATTTTAATTAAAAGTTAAATGAAATAGCCTAATTATTTAAATATATTTTCCAAATATATTTCTTTCTGCTTTGTTTCTTGCTGCTTTCGAAAGACTTGTCAGAAATCATGAGATTACTAACAAATATCCTATTAATAAGTATTTCATTGTTTGTAGGAAATAAAAACAAAATGTGTTTTATGTTGAAGAACTATGCATACATTATCTCTAATAGTGGATAGAAAAAAGAAATACTTAATATAGGATTCTCTAGATAATATTTCTTTATATCACACTTTTAAAAAAAATCACAGTCTACATAAAAATATATAGCTGTCATTGATTTTTAGGAAGGCGGTCAACTGCAAGGGGACTGTAATGTGAACGTCCCTGATTTAGCCTATATGATAATCTCAGTTATTTGGTATGTTTCTGGTTGGTTTGAATGTGTTTTGAATATATGGTCTCAGACTTTTGGACCCCACAGTAGTTGCTATAAAAGAGTATAAAAATAGCTACTTTGTGCCATATTTTAGATAATCTAATGTAAGACTTTGCATCATATTGTATCCATAAAAACTGTGAGCACATAGTATGCATAATGGAGGAAATCTTAGTGTAAACCTCTGTCTCTTTCAGGGTCTCTAGTCTTTTTTAAACCCAGTTCTTGATCTTCTAAACTTGACTTTTATCCCTTCACTTTGTGCCTGTCTGTTGTGCAACAGCAGCTCAGTTCAGTCGGGTATAGTGAAAATATATCCTTGTTAAGGATTCCGATTTCCTAGTGCTCTGGTTGGGATAAGGTCGATGCTTTGGGAATGAGAGCCTTCTGGAATGTTTTGCTGAGGGCTGTTGTGGTCATAAAGTCTTATTTCCAGAGCCAGTGCTCGTCAGGATTTGTTGTATGATGCAATGTTTGTTATAACATTGATCATGGGTTATATTTTGGCCAACTGTTAGCACAAAGCCATGCTATATTATCTGGTTTCTCAGTGCACAGATTGCCAGCCTATGCAGAAACATGATTTTGTTTTGGTGTAAATGTGTTTGTTGTCACAGGATATTTAGGGTATATGGCGGCTGCCTCATTGGATTTTCATAAACTAGCATTTTTGGTATGTGACAGCCTGAAATGGTCATGTAACAGTCAAGACAGAAGAACACCTAAGGTTAATAATGGCAGTATGACCCATTTTACAATTTGGATGTAGACTATTTAACATTTCAGTCATTTCTTAGTGCACAATTCCTATACACATTTAAGAGTATTTGCAGAAACATTTAAAAATGAAAATGTGTGTAAAATCAAATACGTTTAGTGCTAGATAAATCTTCAAATCGCTACCTGTGATGTAGACTCTCTACTGAATTGACTTTGGCAGTGCTGACTATTGCCAAATCTCAATATATTTTATAGATCACTATTTCCATGTTCAGGATCTTTCTGTCTTTTTCAGACTTTCAAAATGAAGGACTGCTAATATTTTGTAACAAAAGATTAATCTGAATTTTCCAAATTCAAAACAAGCTAAGCTCTGTCAACTTCCTTCGTAAAGGCATTAGTGTAAACATTACTTTTGCCCATTTTACAAACAAAGGGGCACATTATTTTCTGTTGGCACAGATGCTGTAGATATCATGTGTTAAACCCGGAACATTCCTTCATATGATGCAGCAGCTGCCGGCGTGTTTATACTGCTCGGCCTGCAAATTTCTGTTTTTACATTGCTTTTGATTTTTTGACTGCATGGCTCAACAATAAAAATTTTTTTTCCAGATTTTTATTTGCACTTCCCATATTTTCACTTGCATCACACACACACACACACACACACACACACACACACACACACACACACATATATAAAATATATATATAAAATGTTTCCCTTTTTTTTTTTTATAGCTAAAGTAGCCACAGGCTACTTTGAAGCAACTTAAGCATTAAGCAACATTTTGGTCAAATGAATTAGTTTTACTTGCCCCACCACAAAAATGTATTTTATAAGATACATTTGCCAAGAAAAAATATATATCTTTTGAATTTTTTAAATAAAGTGCTTTCATTTGCTTCTTTTAATTACTTAATAGGTAGAAATG
The DNA here is from genome assembly GCF_001515645.1 of Sinocyclocheilus grahami. Lineage (NCBI taxonomy): Eukaryota > Metazoa > Chordata > Actinopteri > Cypriniformes > Cyprinidae > Sinocyclocheilus > Sinocyclocheilus grahami. The sequence goes on along the minus strand of NW_015505606.1, from coordinate 221,342 downwards.
ACAAAGCTGTTAACACCATTCTAAACAAACGTTGATTTGTGTGTAAATGTTTAATTTAATTAGCCTATGTTGTTTTCAACCCATTCTAACTAATGCTTTCAAGACTGTCTTACAATTTAATTTTGACAAAACCTCTTTGCTAGCCAGCTACCTATGTTTAAATATACAGAATCACAACAACATTCAGAAGAGGTTTAAAAGTCTATGGGGCCTAAAAAGATCAACGAATGTAAGATGAAGTGAGATTGCGGAACAGCCCTAAACACTCACGCTGGCCTCGAACCAGCAGGCCATCCTTATTGTTTTTGTATATGTATTTGTATAGTTTTTGTAAAAAAAAAAAATATATAAAAGAGTAAACTCTAAAAACTTGAAATATATTAGGCTAGATATTTAATAAATTCTAAATATCTCATATTTCTCACCCATTTTATATATCCATTTATTCTGCACGCTTTCTTATTCCATTGCTCTCTTTGACTCTCTATCTTTCTTTATCACCAACACACAGACATACACTTCACCAGCAGCAGACTGGAGAGATATGACTTTGTCAGTGTATTGGTAACCATCTTCATACAGGATCTGGTATCCTTGTTGCAGCCTGTGTGTTTTTTTTAGGTAAGCGATGTGATGTCACTGCTAATAGCAGCGTCCTCTGGACATACTCCGTGTGTGTGTGTGTGTGTGTGTTGGTTTATATTCCAGCAGGCTGCTGCACTATGTCTCTGTCTCCCTCTTTAAGGGTCTGGACTTGCTGACTGAGGAAAAAGTGAGTCAGAGGGGGATAGAGAGAGAGAGAGAGAGAGAGAGAGAGAGAAGGGGGCCGAGAGGGTGGTGCTGTGGAGAGACTGCAGCTGATGGCTGAGAGGGGGGTGTATGTAGTACAGGGGTACATCTGCACCG
>NW_015505606.1:195052-220313 GCF_001515645.1 Sinocyclocheilus grahami | reverse complement strand
ATTTAATTTCTGGTTCATTTAAAATCAGACAAAACGTAAAAATAATTTGATTTCAGTAATGGAGCAACACACTCTCATGGTAGCTTGTAACTATGTAACATTTTGGAAAATTGGTGCTGAATTCATACAGTCGCATTTATATGTGTTCGTATGATCTGCTTACGGCCCACTGACAGTTAAGTTTAAGGGTGAGATTAGGTGCACCTTCATGCTTGTTTTTTTCCTAAAAATCATATATTTTTTACTCATTCATTCAAAATCCCCAACCAATACAGTTAAATATAAAATAGTTGCATTTTCTCATGAGATCAGGTTGAAGGGAGTCAGTAACGGCTCTGAATGATTCACTGACCCAAACCAGTAATTCACAAGCAAGCTCATTAAAAAGAGTCAGTTCATTTGTTCGCGAAACAAGATATTAACCACCATATGAGATGACATTTGATAAAAGCATAAATATGCACAAAACTTTACCAACCAAAAGCGACTAGATTTTAAATTATTGCACATTTTTATTCATTTTAGAGAAAACATGTAGCGCAATTGCGATTCAGCCAACCCGAGTTTGAGTCGTGGTCCATCCCCGATCCTGCCCCCCCCCCTCATACTTTTTGTCCTCTCTCCAACTGTACTATTTAAATAAATGTAAAAACACACAAAAAAATTATTTTAAAGAACTTAAAAAAAAGAACTTCTCTCCAATTGCATGCAATTTACCATCAAATGAATGTGAAGCTTGGGAAATAAATGCAGGTTGTTTCCATGTTGTAAACTAGGGATGCATCGAAAATGAAAATTCTTGGCCGAAGCCGAAACCGAACAAAATGAAACACTGGGCTGAAGGCTGAATACCGAACACGGTTTTTCAAGTTTTTTCCCCATTTATTTTGACAATTCATTTCACCATTGCATAAATGAAATAGCCAAAAGGTGCTTTTTACTGTTTTATCTTGTTTTTCAAATAAAAAAATCAATTACAAATAAACAAATAAAAAATATTTAACACTAAACATTTTTTAACATTCCAGCAGACATTATACCAACAAAGCACAATTTAACTTAAAATTAATAAGTTACTAAAATAATATTTTTTGGCAATCAGACCCCCTTCTTGAATCAGGCATGTATTTTTTTTACTGTAAAATTAAAAACAGCCTTGCTGAGCAGAAGAGACTTCTTTTAAAACATTAGAAAATATTACAGATCCCAATTTGAACACTATGTGTGAATGTTATAATAAATGTATTAACAGTGCTGTTGTAATTAGTATCATTATTATTGTCTTACTTTTTATTTTATTTTACAGAACAACAGTAAAATTACAATACTAACATTTATGAATGTTGTTGGAGTTCTTGCTTTTTGTCAACTTTTATTTTGGCGGAAACACGCAGGAAGACCTCAGTGCTTCTTTTTGTTGACAGCAGATTTATAAATGAGTCTCATTATGAATATGTTGCACGTATCGCATTGTCACATGCCTTGTAAAAATTCATCAAAATGTGACTTAGCAACTGACGAGTAAGCCTGTTTCAGCGCAGATTTTCCTCGCGCTTTAAACATTGAACCCTGGTTAACAAGCAGATCTGCTGCGAGTTCATGCAGTGCATGGTGCAATTTATGGAGCAAATGTACCCTTTTAATGTGTGTGGTTGTGTATTTGTCCCTTCTGTGATATCAGCATATGTGGCATTGTGTTGTTTACTGAATAAAAGTTTGGATCATATCCGAGAAATGAGGCTGCGTGCGTGCACCACCTCCCTCTGATTCTCCAATGACTGAGTAAATAAAGCTTACGACAGAAAATCTGCTTAAAAGCTGTCTAGTGGGACGCTGGCCTCAGACTAACTTTAGAGAACTGAGGAGGGAGCAGCCAGACTCATCATTCATCCTTAATCAGTCCTGCTTTCCACAGAAGGGGGTGTAAGATCATAACACGATCCCACTGTCATTTTTTATGTGTGTGTGTGTGTGTGTAACATGATCACACTCCTCTCATCTGACCAATAGTTGCCTTGGGCTTGACTCAGGATTATGAAAGTGCTGTTTCATTCCCACTATGTGTGTATGTATGTGTCCCGATGCCTCTTTTCCATCCTGGCCTAACAATAGGAGGCTTGTATTGTAATTTCTTGCTCCCTATTCTCTCCCTCTTTCCCATTGTTTTTTCCTCTCTGTTGGGAGCAGACAGCCATGTGGTCTATTTTCATGAAGAAAGATAAACTGTCTTTCATGTGGGTGAAAATATATGGATCTGCTCCTCACCATTTACACCAAGTTTGTATGTGTGTTTGAGTTGGATTGCATTATTTGATTGGCATTAAACAGAAAAAATGCTTATTTGCATGGTAATTCAATTCAATGGTCGCTTGAAATGAAAGGTCACTATTATTGACAAGCCTGACATCACTTCCTATTTCCTGTGGATGTTTTCACAGAGCCTGAGTACACACTCACTCACATTCCTCTGTGTTTGCTCAGAGTGATTGTGTATTGGCATGTCAGTCGAAAGCCAGCCAGGCTTATGTTTTTCATGCTTTTTTGAGAAATGCAAACATATTTATGCTCTTTTTCTGAATGAATTTTTATATTATTCTGTCTGGCTCTCCTTGCTTGACTTTCCGTCTGTGCTGTACCAAAATGAAATCATGTCAGGCTTGTCTGGCTCAGAGACGTAAAATGCACAAACACAGGAGCTGCAGATTAACCTTCTAGAAAGTTCCTCTGCTTATTCAATCTTCTCCTGTCTACAAACTCTGTCGACGTCCATCTTGTTTCTTTTGTTGTTTTTTTTCTTTTGACAGAATGATGAGGTGAGATGCAGGTTACATATGCACATGAAAGTAAATCTGCATTTCCAATATTTCTTAGCTGCGTGTGTATATGTTTTGTCAAGGCTGTCAGGTGCAGATGGTAATTTTTATGCTAATTTTCATGCCTCAAAGCAATGTGCTCTCGAACCTGACAGGTCCAAAGGTATGAGTGTATGTGCGTGGATGTTTCACATCGGTCATGTCTGCTGCTGTAATTTCATATTCACCTATCAAGCCAAAATCAAGCGGATCACTGAATTATCAAGATGTTTTATTAATGCTAGGGTGTTCTGGGTGGTTGCCAGTGTGACGTTGTGCAGTTGCTAGGGTGTTCTGGGTAGCTGCTGCTGGTTACTTAAGTCAAAAGATCTAAAATTAACAGGTTAAAACAGGGATTTGTTGTTTCATTGAATACCTTAATAAAAAAGATTCAAACACAAATAAGTAAAAAAACTGAGATTTGTTTAAATCCTTAATCCTTAGTATTGAGCAATAGTGAGCAATGCCATTGTTATTTCAGTGATAGAATTCAACGACTTTTGCAATCTGGGAAATTCCTATACAGTGATATAACTCGCTGCTTAACTACCGTAATATGATGGATCATTGGAGACATTAACTGGAGATACAGTTTCTAAACCTAATGTGATATTTAGAAGCAGAAAGACTGAAAGTATTTTCTTGCAAAATGTACTTCAATGCTCTTTTTATTTACAACTTTGAAAAATTATTTTTTATAGTGTAATTACTTGTGCTAATTTATAAGATTATTGTTGTAATTATATATTGTTGTAATATTATTGTAAACAATTATCATGGCATCTGGGGACTACTTTTTTCTTTTCTGTTGTTCTGTTAGATTGAAATTTATATATGTAATAAAAGATGTAGATATAGATTGTAGCATGTTATGCCGAGTTAACATTGTATAATTTTAGCCCCAATTTTTACTCGCCGACAGGTTTTACGAAATCACCGATAAATGCCCGTGTGAATTATTAAAGACGCGATCTGAGAGAATCACTGACGTGCATGAAATATTTGGTATGCTAAATATCTGGACCTGTCGGCAATTCAAAATCCTGCTGTGTGAAATGAGTTCTGACTGAAAAATACATACTGTAGACGATGTCCTACAGCCAATGAGAGAGCAAGATACAGGGCAGTGGGAAGTTCGGAGTTATACACCACAATATCACAATAACCATTTCCTCCTCCATAATCTTTTTTCTTTTTTGCCCTTTTGCTGCAAATCAGCGCACAGACCATTTGTATCACGAACTTCTTGCGGGCTACCATTTTAATAACATTTCCAGTTTCGCGCGAGAACTCTGATCTCATGATCTCTGATCTCTGAAAATTTGCTTTTTAATGTTTTGTCTTGCTTTTCAAAGAAAAAATCAATTTAAAAATGTACATTTAAATCATTAACTTATTTAACACTGAACATTTTTTTTTACATTCTAGCAGACATTATACCAAAGCACAATTGAACTTAAAATTAATAAGTTAGTAAAATAATATTTTTTGACCATTTTTGAGACCCCCTTCTTGAATCAGGCATGTATTTTTTACTGTACAAATAAATGCAGCCTTGATGAGCAGAAGAGACTTCTTTTAAAACATTAGAAAATATTACAGATCCCAATTTGAACACTATATGTGAATGTTATAATAAATGTATTAATAGAGCTGTTGTAATTATTATTATCATTATTATTGTCTTACGTTTTTATTTTATTTTACAGAACAACAGTAAAATTACAATGCTAACATTTATGAATGTTGATGGAGCTTTTATTTTGGGCGGAAACCTGCAGTGCTTTTTTTGTTGTTGACAACAGCAGATTTATTTTATAAATGATTCTCATTACGAATTTGGGAATTTGTTTGTCGCACATATCACATTGTCACATCCATGCCTTGTAAAAATTCATAAAAATGTTACTGAGCAGCTGACTGTCACAATTCGCTGAAGCATGGGAACGAGGAAACGAGGAGACGTGGAGATTTCACAAAACGAGAGTTTTGATAATCCAACAGGGAGACACAGAGCACAAGGAAGACGTTCACAACAAGTAGACCTGACAAAGAACTAAGGAACAGACAGGAACTTGTAAACACAGGATAATTACGAACACAGGTGAGCAGAATCAATCACTAAACAAGAACAGGAAACTTGACCAAAAAAGGAAAACAGGAACTAAGACAGAGGTAAAACACGACACACAGTCCAGAATCCTGACGCTGACAAGTAACACTGTTTCAGTGCATCTTTGCACTTTGGACTTTGAACCCTGGCTAACAAGACAGCGCTGGGAGCTTGTGCAGCACTGTTTAAATACATGCAGTTCGTGTGTGTATTAGAAATCATAGGGTTCTGCAGTTTATTGGCCATTTTGCGATTTCAGTCATCATACAGTAACCATTAACAACCACCCCTTCCTCTTTTTATCGAAGACATTCAGTGCAGTACTAAACAGTCTCTCGCTGTTGATGCTTGTAATGATTTTTTACTGTCTTTCTCGGACAGTTTTAAATGCTTCCACACTGCGACGTGTTTGCTGCATTAGTGCGCACCTCTATTTGAACATCAGATTATGAGAATGATTTCTGAAAGGTCCTGTGACACTGAAGACTGGAGTAATGATGCTAAAAATTCAGATTTGATCACAGAAATACATAACATTTTACAAAACAGTTAAAATTTTAATAATATTTCACAATATTACTGTTTTTGTATTTTTTACTGTACAATTAAATTCAGCCTTGCTGAGCAGAATAGACTTATTTTATAACATTAAAAAAATATTATATATATACATATATATATATATATATTATATCCCAATTTGAACACTGTGAATGTTATAAATGTATTAATAGAGCTGTTGTCATTATTATTGTCTTGCTATTTTATTTTATTTTACAGAACAACAGTATTAACTACAAATTAATTACTGTAGTCTACAGTAATGTACTATTACTGTAGTAAAAACTACAGTATTAACATTTATGAATGTTGATGGAGTTCTTGCTTTTTCTTTTGCTTTTATTTTGGCGGAAACCTGCAGGAAGTCCTTAGTGCTTCTTTTTGTTAACAACAGCAGATTTATTTTATAAATGAATCTCATTACGAATTTGGGAAGATGTTTGTCACACATATCACATTGTCACATCCATGCCTTGTAAAAATTCAGAAAAATGTTACTGAGCAACTGACGACGAGTAACACTGTTTCAGCGCAGATTTTCCTCGCACTTTGAACCCAGGCTAACAAGCAGATAGCACGCGAGCTCGTTCAGTGCTGTCAGAATACATGCAATTCATGCGTGTATTAGAAAACAAAACATTCTGCAGTTTATTTTTCTAATTGTTTAAGGCCATTTCGCAATTTCAATCACAGTAACCAGCAACAACCACCCCTTCCTCTTCTCATCGGAGACATGAGATGCAGTACTAAACAGTCTCTTGCTGTCAGTGCTTGTAATGGTTTTGCATGTTTCTCAGACACTTTGAAATGCTTCCACAATGACGAAATTTTTGCTGCATTATAAAGAGCCTCTCACTCTATGCTGGTGCATCCCTAGTTCCACCACACAGCTTTGCAATGCTGTTTGCAAATGTTCATTGGAAGTTTCTTTTTGAGAAACACTGAATCATTAAACTTTGTTGCTAACGACAGAACATGCGACCGTAGTTGACTATGCTATGCTATGCTGACTATGCTTTTGAGAAGCACACCCCTGGGTAGTTGAATATGGTGTACCACACTCCCTCTTTGTATATTCTACTGAGTGGTCTGAAAATCTGTTGACCAAAGGCCTGTTAAACTGCAGATTGCTGGTTTTAATGGGTATTAGTACAAATCTGATCAGGAGTCACAGAACTGAAATACAGAGAGAGGGAGAGACAAGCCCTGTGTAAGCTGTTTTATGTAATATCGAGACTTTGCTGTGATTTGTCAATGTTTAGTTTTAAATTTATGTGCACAGGTCAACATGCAGTTTTGCAATTATTTTGAATGTTTTTCAGAGGAAATGCTGGGAACAATGGACTCCTGCGGGCTATTATAGAACATGCTTATTTCTATACCCCCACCCCCCCCCTCCCCCTCCATACACACACACACACACACACACACAACGTGCCTGGTCACCTCTTTTTTGTTCTCACACTCTGTGTTGTGTCTAGCTAAAGTTCCTTTCAACCTGCTTGTTGTGTGTGAGTATAAGGAGGTGTGTGTTGATGTTGCTATAATGGCTTGTAAGTCTTGTTTATTGTGAGCTATCCGCTCCGTTCATTGTTCTGGGATCTTGAGGTCACAGGCATCCTGCAACTATATTATTGTTGAAGGGGCTTTAGGTGAATAAGAAGGTAACGGGACTAAAAACAAACTCTTTGACTATATTTCAAAATATATAGTTTATATATATATACTTTAATACAAAATATATACTTTGATACAGTACACTTTATAGAATGTTGTGATGCCTAAAATCAGTGGAAGAATTTAGGATGATTAATTTGAGCTTCTGGGCTTTCATTTATTTATTTTAAGCCAGAACCATGTATGTTTTTACTGGCTTATCATTATTGGCCAGAATTGTAATGTCAGTGCAGTGTTAGGGTAAGTATTTTTTTTATTTTTATTATTTTCATTTTTATTCAGCAAGGATGCATTAAATTGACCACAAGTCAAAGTAAAGAGTTAAAAAATCTATTTTGAATACATTTTGAGTTGTGCTTTTGACTTTTTAATTTATCAAAGAATCTTGAAAAAATATCACAGTTTACAGTAAAATATTAAGCAACACAACTGTTTTAAACATTGATAATAATAATAACAAATGTTTCTTGAGTACCACATAAGCATATTAGAATGATTTCTGAAAGATCATGTGGCACAGAAGTCTGGAGTAATGATTAATGGAAATTCAGCATTGCCATCATACACTGAAAATGTTTAAAAATGTGAAGTAATATTAAAATATATTACTGTAAACTTGAAAACTGTTTTGCTGTTTTTGATTAAATAAATGCAGTCTTGGTGAGCACAAGAGACTTCTTTCAAAAAAGGCCCCAAACTTGGGAAAAGTAGTGTATGTCAAATTTATAAATACAGGTAAATGATCTATGCTATACTATATATATATATACATTAGGGCTGTCAAATGATTAATCGCTATTGATAGCATCCAAAATAAAAGTTCTTGTTTACATAATATATGTGTGTATACTGAGTACATTAATTATGTATATATAAATACAAATACATGCATGTATATATTTAAGAAAAATATGTTGTGTATATATTAAATATACTTATATATAATATAAAATTTAAGAATATAAATATATACATGTAAATATTTTCAAAATATATTCTGTATGTGTGTGTATTTATATATACATAATAAATATACACAGTAACACACATAAACACACATACATACACACACACACACACACACACACACACAAAGAAAAACAAGTAGATAGAATAGAAAAATATAAACAATTTTTTATAAAAAATATTTAAAAAAGAAGATAAATGTAGATAAAGTAGAATTATAATAGAATAGAAAGTGCTAGAGTTAGAGGGTAAAATAAAGGTGGAACATATGTGTTTTTAGTCATTTATTGAAGATGGCTAAGGACTCAGCTGCTTATATATATATAATTTTAATTAATTAATTTATTTATTTTTGTGTGTGAAAATTGCTTGTGAATAGAATACTATATAAATAGAAACAAAATGTACAAAGCTATAGAAAGCTGTTTGGACACTTGCCTTTGGAGTTTGCCTTTGAATATATTTACATAAAGAGAGTATGGTGGCCAAGTCTAATACTCAGCTCAGTGCACTTGTTCTTGTGGTTAATGAAAATGTTGTCGAAAAACCAGCCTAAAAAAAATAAAAGATCAGCACTGCTTTAGCTTGAGCCAGTCAGTTACCATACATATATGATACAGTGGTAGAAGTGACTCTTTGGGATATTGAATGTCTATTGAGTATGAGTTGGCTTTGAATATGACATATACAAAAATCATGACTGACATCACTGTGGAATGTCACCTCCATCATCATGACATCACTGAAACATTATCCAAAGTGGTATGGGGCTGTAATAGTTGCATGTTTTCATGCTCTTTGTGTGTGTGAGAGAGAGAAAAAGCCCACTCCAGATGTTTGGCATTAGTGATCGTGTTTGAGGAGGATGGACTGGTTTTTAGTGACGCCCACCATCTCCCTCCCCCAATTCCTGTCTGCTGCTGGAACAGGAAATGGGTTTTGGGCTCCGTTCAGCTCCTGTGCTGTGCCTCTGGCTCTCACACAACACACTGTGGTTGTGTGTTTGTCTGTGAGAGGGACAAGAATGCTCCACCGTGTGTGTTCCTGAGCCAGGCTACATGCCTTTCATCTTCGGTTGCTTTCTTGCCCTAAATCGTACACTGTTCTCATACACTTAAAGGGGTAGTTCACCCAAAAATGAAAATGATGTAATTATTATTTAACTTACTGTTGTTTCATGTCTGTGTAATTTAAAAATGAGACATTTTGAAGAATGTGCTTGTCGCTCCACATTTCTGTATATTTATGTCTATATAATCAAGAGAATTATAAAAAACCAGGATGATCACAGAAATAACGTGAAGTAGTTAAGTTAATAATAATTTTAAAAAATCTTATTCTTATACTTATTCTTATGCTTTTTATTTTAGGCAAACATTTTGTTTAAAAAATGTCTTATAAAAACAGAATTCAAAGTCAGTCAGGAATATTCCTTTTCTGATTCTCACATAACCCCTAGCTGTGTGTTTGTCTGGCATGACAGCATTGATTTAAGATGTTCCATCATGTTCAATCTTATGGTGGTTATTAGGGAATTATATAATCTATGCATACTTGTCACTCTTCATATGGGCAGTATCAGAGCAGACTGCATCAGACGAAACAGCCTTCATCTCGGTTGTGTTTGACGTAGGTCAGCAGTTTCTTCTTTGATCAGCTGCAACACAGAAGATATGGACTATTAGCTGAAGTGCTGTGCGCGCGTTTCTGACCTAGCTGTATTTTTGGGACAATATTTCTGAAACTTTCCCTACAACTGAGTATCTTATAGTCATTATAAGTAGAGCTGTGCGATTTGGGGGAAAATATCAAATTGCGTTTTTTTTGACAGATATTGCAATTGCGATTTGATTTGCGATTTTAAATTTGCAAAGTCAAGCTTCAGCTCAATATTGTCAATAATGTGCAGCACAGTATGGGTATCATTACCCTGCTGAAAAAAACAATAGAAACCATCACAGAAATTCTTATAGTTTCCCTTAAACCATTACAAAATTCCTTTTTGTTTTGGGCATTATTCCAATTGGAATTACTGTTGTTCTATTGGTTGCCATCTGCCAGATTACATCCCACCAATAGAATCCATCAAATAGACACCATTATAGTTTACATTAAACCAATACAATTCCCATTATAACCCTGAAATCCATTACATTTGTTATTGTGTTTTGGGAGGGGTTCTATTGTTTTTTTTTTCAGCAGGCAAGATTATAATGGTATAACTACTTTTACAGAATTAACTTAATTACTGAATTTCACAGAAAATATTTGTTTATTTTTTATAATTAAAGAACTGTATTTCTTAAGTCAGTTATTAAAGTATTACATATGTTTCATAGGCTGACTTATTCATTTTAAGTATTTGGGATTTTAAGAACAAGTGGAAAATGTGCTGTTTGTTTAATTTCATCCAAGTGAAATTAGCAAGCAGTTAGACTGAATTTACATTAGTTTTAAACGCTGAGCCAGGTGCGAGTCGACACAGGTTGCGCGCATGCGTCAAGCCTCATCCATACTGCCAGATGCGCTCGTGAAGACTTGCGGAGCGAGTATAAACGAGCATTACGAGACAGGCTGCGTGAGTGCGGCAAGCATGAATGGCTCGTCCGTGACGCGGGATTCGCACCACGCGGGGCAGAGAGGCGCGAGTATGAGAAGCATTCACAGACACAGGCTGTGTGTACACTCTTCTGAATTGGGAATAGCGAACATGCATCATAAACTTATTTCAAATTAATCTGTTGGGGAGATAAAATGTGTAAGATAGCGTTCACGTACTAACAAAAACATCTAAGAATGTATCTTTTATTCTCCAGTACTGAAAACAGAAACGATAAGGGAGCTTTTGATATGCGCTGTGACGCAGCTCTTGCAGATTACCTTTTTTGTTCATTGTCTGTCATTTCGAAGCTTAAGTTGCATACGTTTTTCCATTTGTTCCATTTGTTAATATTATTTCATTGTGTTAGAATGAACTAACAATGAACAATACTTCTAGTACTGCATTTATTGATATTGAAGTTTGTATCTGTTAATGTTAGTCAATGCACTTTGAACTAACATGAACAAATGATGAACAATTGTGTTTTTATTAACTAACATAAACAAAGATTAATAAATGCTGTAAAAATGTGGTCACACTTTATTTTAAGGTCCAATTCTCACTATTAATAAACCATTAACTACAACTTTTGCCTCAATAAACGTCTAATTTGCTGCTTATTAATAGTAAGGTAGTTTTTAAGTTCAGGTAGTTGTTAAGTTCAGGTATTGGGTAGGATTAGGGATGTAAAATATGGTCATGCAGAATATGTACTTTAGAAGTATTAATAAACAGCCAATATGTTAATAATAGGTATGCTAATAAGCAACTAGTTAATAGTGTGAATTGGTCCCTATACTAAAGTGTTCTTTCCTGTAGCTCGAACATTGAAGCATGGCACTATCACAGACAAGGTCATAGGTTCGATTCCCATGAGACTGAGACATTATAGTAAGTTATGAATATTAGCATATCTCACATAATTTGGTGTTGGGGAACTTTGATGAGAAATGTTTGCATTTACCCTTACATTTAGTAATTTAGCAGACGCTTTTATCCAAAGCAACTTACAAATGAGGACAATAGAAGCGATCAAAACCAAATGTTTGAGATATGATACTGAAATCTCAGACTTTTGGTTGCAAAAGTAAGCATTTTGGCAAATCTTGCAGAATATGTACTTTAGAAGTATTAATAAACAGCCAATATGTTAATAATAGGTATGCTAATAAGCAACTAGTTAATAGTGTGAATTGGTCCCTATACTAAAGTGTTCTTTCCTGTAGCTCGAACATTGAAGCATGGCACTATCACAGACAAGGTCATAGGTTCGATTCCCATGAGACTGAGACATTATAGTAAGTTATGAATATTAGCATATCTCACATAATTTGGTGTTGGGGAACTTTGATGAGAAATGTTTGCATTTACCCTTACATTTAGTAATTTAGCAGACGCTTTTATCCAAAGCAACTTACAAATGAGGACAATAGAAGCGATCAAAACCAAATGTTTGAGATATGATACTGAAATCTCAGACTTTTGGTTGCAAAAGTAAGCATTTTGGCAAATCTTTTTGTAACATTGTTGAAATCTCTTCTGAATCTCACATTTGGGGATTACTGGAGTCTTCTTCTCTAAGCAGCAGAAGACTTTAACAAAAGTCCCCATTTGTTCTCCATTTAATCTCATTGCTGTCTAGGAGAGGCAGTTGGCATATTAAAGAGATCTTGTTTGTGATTTTCCTTTTCTTGTGAGGCAATTTCCTCAAAAAACCTCTCCATATTCAGAACTCAGATCTAGGTTATTTTGTTGGCTATATGATTATTTTCAGTTTAAAACAGTTCTTGATGTTTTTCTTCCTAAGTTCTTCAGATCAGTGTATTGGTTCTAGATTCGTTGTAGGTTCTTCTATGGCAGGGATCCTCAAATCTGGCCCACGAGATCCACTTTCCTGCAGAGTTTAGCTCTAACCCTAATCAAACACACCTGAGCATGCTAATCAATGTCTTCAGGATCATTAGAAAATCACAGGTAGCTGAGTTTGATCAGGGTTGGAGCTAAACTCTGCAGCACACTGGCCCTCCAGGGCAAGATTTGAGGAACCCTGTTCTATGGTATTAAGCTCTAAAAAAATTTGAAATCTTTATTTGAATAATATATGGGGAAAGAAGGTAAATCAGGTAAATGTGTATACGTGTTGAAAGAAGCATAAACTGTGACCAACTAATAAGTGCGTCTCAAAGCTTCTAGTATGCACATGGATTGTTTATACAGATGTTGATGGAAACCCATAGTGCTGTGGGTTTTCCCTTTCTTCTTTTCCTCTCTGTTGCCTTTTGCACTCGTTCTCACTATCTCTCTTTCTTTTCCTCCCTCTTTTCATCTTTGTCATTTGGCAGCTGTTTTCACAGTGCAATGTGCTGGAAAGCAAGTCTTTGATATAAGGCCTTGTGTGTGTGTGCGCGCGCAAGATTTCTTCTTTCTGAAATATGATCTTGACTTGCCTCTTTCCCAGCATTCATCTGTGTATTTGTGTGCATGTTTATGTGCGTTTTATTGTTGTTGTTTTCTTCCATGATACTGATTGGATGCACTTTTATGGCACAGGCAGAGAGATGTGCAGTTATGAGCAGCAGTTAACTCCGACTATACATGTTCCTCCCTGTTTTTGCAGCTAAATAAACGTCATTTAATCTAACCAGTCTGCCTGTTTTCTCTCGCCCTCAGTGGGATGTGCTTCACAGAACTGTGCCCTCTGTTTCTGATTTGCACAGTTGGATTATTCAGAAGGTCATATTTACTTCTGTTCTGTGTGGTTTGTTTAGCATTTTATTTTCAGCTGCTAAAACTGTCAGTCAGTGTCTGTGTTGTGTATTTAGTTATTGAAATGATTCTTGATGTTTTCTTTGGTATTTCTGTCTAGTATTATTATTACTATTGACTTAAAGTGACACACACACTGTTAATTCACAAACTAACTGTCTGTTTCTCTGTTTTGCAGGTAGGAACCTCATCTGAATGTGACAAGCACCTCTACCTGCAGAGATACAGGTATATTTGTGTGTGTGTCTGTATGAAAGACAAGTGCGATGTATTTTTCTCAGATGGGTAATTAAAGCCTTCTGAAAATGACTTGCCAAGAATTCTTCAGTTTTCCCTCACATTCCTGCTTGTTTGCTCCTCGTAAAGACTCCAGTGGATTTGAGGGTGTGTGTGTGTGTTATGATTATAGCTGTTGTATCCAGATGCCAAACTCTGTCTGTTCTAAGTGCTGCAGAATTCATTTCTTTAAGTGAAGTTAGCAGTGGAAAAGAACTGAGATATAGTAGTGTATTTCATTCTGTTGTTTAGTGTGTGTAAGCTGGCTGCAGCTCTCTGTGGATGGATTCTGTCCTCTATGAAGTGTCAGTTGCTGCAATAATATTTCGTAACGCACATTCCAGGGAACAATAGCGGGAACCATTTTCCAAACAATAGAGCTTTGAAAGGTTTTATTTTATAGAATGTGAATTACATTATTGTTCTGAAACAAATAGTTCACACGGAATGAAAATTGTCATCACCATCTGCCTTATGTCATTATTTTATTCTCCAGCATAAAATGAAAAGTTAAGCAGGATACAAGAGCTTATCTTTTATACAAGAAAAGCGGTGGTGATTTATACTGCTAACCTCTGAAAAGACAAAAATACTATAAAGGCACTATACAAGTATTCAACATGACTCATATACTGTGTTCCAAGTCTTCTGAAGCCATTCCATAGCATTGTCTGAGAATCAAACAGAAATTAAAAATGTTATTATTTGAAAAGCCGTTTTGGTTAGTTCACCAAAAAATAAAAATTCTATCATTAACCATGGAACCATGATCTATTATCATGGAACCATGTCATTCCAAACCAAAAACACTTGCGTTCGTCTTCGGAAATGAGGCTATTTTTAATAGTCTCTTATCATTTTTTCCATCCATTGAAAGTCCATGCAACCAAAACTGTCATGCATCAAAAAGTACAAAAAACAACAACAAAAAAACGTTGTATAAGCTCTGTGTATGTGTGTTGATCAATGTTTATATATGAATAATAATCTGTTCATCCTATAAAGCAACCATGTCTCATCAGAAAGTTTTTAAACAGGTCAATTCATATAGATTGTTTTTTTTAGTGTATTTTTTTACTTTTTGATGTGTGAACACTTTTGGTTGTGTGGAGTTTAAATGGATAGACAAAATTAATGAAAGAATATTAAAAGTCTTATGGGTTAGGGTGAATAAATAATGACAGAATTTTCATTTTTGTGTAAACTAACCTTTTAAGCACTTTCTAATGATACTTTTTTCATTTGACTGTGATAAGTGTTTAGTAACATTACTGTGTGATCTAATGTAGTATAAAATTGAGCAGATAAAAAATTAATTTGCAATGTCACACTTCATTCCAGCCTAAATGCTTTATGAGCACATTTTACCGAAAACCACACTGTTCATGAAAATCTCCTCTTCATTCTTATGGGTAGTTTTGTAAAGCATGCCTACAGCTGGCAACAGTAACCAAGAGGTGCAGAACTTAGCGGAGGGTCAATTACTGTGGTCAGATTTAATTCATGTACTCAAACACACACACACACACACACACCCTTTCTTTAAGGTCATAAGTGTGGCAACCTCCTGAGTGAGATAGAGATCTCAGGGAGGTTAGCCACCAGTCAGACATCTCTAATTAAAGCTCACCACTCTCTCACACACACTGAACTGCTCTACTTCTGTTTGTTTTCTGGTCTAGGTTATGCATGGATACAAAATGCCAAACTGAATCAAAATCTCAGTGCTTATCTGTCTGTCTTTTACTTTTGTCTCTTTTTTCTCCTGTACTAAAACAAACCCTCTTGTCATTTTTATACAGAATATCTTAATATTTTTCTGCCTTTTTATGATATTCAGTAATCAAAAAAGATTTTTAATATTCATGTATTTGCTCTGAAATTACCTAAAGAGTCACTTTTTCAGTAAGAGTCTTTTTATATTAAAAAAATTTTTTTTCACTAAATGAACAGGAGGAACAAATTCTATTGAACCTATATTATATGAAACGTTTGAACTGATTCATGGAAATCTATTTTTTATTTTAAATAATTACATAATTTATTATTATAATTAATTTTTTTTACTGACATTTAAATGAGAAATGCTCAAGCTGTTAAAAGCCTTTATCTTATCACTCATATAACTCAAGTAATGGGTTATGAAGCTATTCTAACTCTTTAGGAAGTTTAATGGCCAAATAAAAAGTGTTAATACTTGATAAATGACATAGCCCTAGTTATTTTTGGTTTTAATGTTTAGACATGAATGTCCTTTGATCCATGCAGTGAAAAATCATTTCATTCTCATTTACTACCCAGTTAGATGATTCCTCTTGAGATTGAGTGTGTGTTTCTGTTTGTGCCTCCACCCTGACAGTTATTTTTATCATTGTGCTCCAGATGCATATTTCCACCCCATGCTGTTTACACGCACAGCAGGAGATGTCCCAGAAGATACACACACACTCACACATCACTGACCTTAGCTGAGTGAAAATGCATTAAGTAAAAATGTCCATATGCTATCTATTTTCTAATCATCATTTTTTATTGTGTTCAGAATAGATTTCTTGAGTGCTTCCATGGTGATATACACAGCTGGTGCTGATTGGCCAAAACCTTGATGAGGCGCTGATTTTACACCATGGCCCAAAAGGCTTTGTGGAGTTACCCACAATCCTTAGCTCCCTGGTGAGTATGACTGCCTGGTCGAATGGAACATGTGTGTATTAACCTCTGCTGTTACACAGATATGATACTGAAATTTTCTGAAATTTAAGCTATACGTTTGCAATTGTCAATAAATACATAATTACAGCACTGAATTGCTATTGTATGAAGGGTATGACTTCATACTATTTGCATTTTCATGCATGTGTGTTTGTGGATGGTCTATGTTTGTAGATGATGAAAGAAGGTAATTGTATTATTTTTTGGTGCAGATTTACATTGGCAGCGTCTCCGGCTCAACGAGAAAACCTGTACAAGGTCAGACAGCCCTCTGTGTCAGGATATGATTTGTGCAGGACTGCACACTAAAAAAATCTACATTTGCTATTAAAATGAACCTCTTTTGCTAGTTGCCATTTTTTAGAACTGCTCTATAGATGTTGTGTTGATCCAACATATCAACAGTGTTATTTTCAAACATTATCAATTCAGCCTTACAATTGGATTTCACTATGCTAGACAATAACCCATAATATTCAGTAGTAAATTTAAATGTTTTTGGAATATCATTTATTATTTTGGTAACATATTACAACAAAGTCTGATTTGTTAACATTAGTTAATCCATTAACATGAACTAACATTGAGCAATATGTGTTAGTTAATAAAATGTCCATGGTAGTTCACAGTGCATTAACTAATGTTATCAAATATGTTATCAAAATAAGGTGAACATTAACTAAGATTAATAAATGGTGCAAAAGTATTGTTCATGATGAGTCATGATTAGTTAATGTTAACTAATATTAACAAATGAAACCTTGTTGTAAAGAGCCTGCATTAGTTTATTACAGTGAATTTCTTTTGTGAATATGTATCTTTAATTACACGTTGTTATATTAACAAGTCAGTAAATTGACTAATATAAAGTCTGACAAACCTAAAGTACACATTCCCAGTTCTCAGTAAATTTGAAATCAGACACAACTGAAAAATGACTCGCATTTCTCTAACGGAATCAGCTGTGAATTTAGTAACAGCTCTAAATGATTCACTGGATGAGTATGATGCCTGATTCATCACAAGATGTTATTTGATTAAATTAATATGGATGGAGGCATATAAAGTGTTCTCTACTGTTGCCAATGGTGACTAGATTTTAAAATTAAATCTCAAATTTGTATATTTTTTTTGTCGCAGTCTGGAGCCCTGTTTGTATCCATCTGTCTTCATGTAATATGTTGGATTATTGTGTGATTGGATACATCCTCTTTCCTAGTGCATGTGTTGTCTCTATGAATCTTCTCTTTGAGTGTTAGCAAAAATCAGCTCATCTTTTGGCATGAACCTGATTTAATTTTCCACCCAATCGCATCATAGTATGAAGCACTGGGTTGTAAATCAGCTATAATCGCATTCAATTCCCATCAGATTAAGTTGATTTTAAATGTGGTAATCCTGTTTGGTTGCACAGACGCAGCACAGTCTGCAGAGCTGCTTGAGCGAAGACAAATAAGCTTTTCATGAACGTCATTACTGATTCAGTCCCAGTGTCGGATCTATCTGCTGTATTATCATATTTTTATGTTCCTTCACGTTTAATCAAAGAAAATTCTTGGTGATGCACATGTTGATGTTAATTCACATTGCTTAAAATTGGTTTCTTTGACCCCGTTTACATTTAATCTGTCCTGTCGTGTCCTAACCAACAGCGACAAGCCACTTACCCATCTGTCAATCAACCACTGGACAAAAACCAAGAGCTTTAAATTTGACCAAAATGCAGCTTTAGTTTGATAAATCAAATAATGAATAAATTAAAAAATAAAGAATATATTAGAAATATTTGCATACATTTAAAAAAAAAAATGTTTTACATTTTTTTACTTTTTCTCTTGTATTGTTTAAAGCACTGTTTATGTGTGATTTTGACTGCTTTTTCACTTTTTCTAACTTTAGCCATGATGTCAGTCTGCGTGCCCTCGCCACGTAACCCCTCCCCCTCTGTGGACGTAGCCAATCACAACGGGCCCTCTGCAACTCCACCCACTTCCCTCAGCCTGCTTTCCTCACACAATCAACTGCTTAGTGGTGATGTCATCAAACAGGGCCAGGTCACGCCCCCAAAGTGCCGGAAGAAGTACGCACTCACAAGCATTCAGAGTGCGATGGGACTGGGCGAAGGCATGACACCACCTTCGTCATCTTCAGCGACAACTGCCAACCCTAAACTGGCCAAAAATGGTGCAAATCAGTTACGTAAAGCTGCAGAGCGACAGGATCACAACAAGAACACCACCGAAGAAGACGAAGATGGAAACACAGCTGGCGAATCAGAGCTCAACATCGATGATGAGTTGAGGAATGTTGAGGATTTAAGCCTCGACAGCGAGTCTAACGTCGACGACGTTCACAGTGACTTTGACCTGAACAACGAGCTTGTTGACGAGGAAGTAAATGAGTTAATTGATGAGGACACTAATGAGGAGGATCTTGTGGAGAATTGTGATGACCTGCTCATTCTGTCTGAGAAAACGGAGATTGTTTCAGACAGGAAGTCACCCGAGCACCTTAAGACCAAGAGTTGCCTGGAGTCGTGCCTGGATGACCTGTCGTATGAACTGTCTGACGCGCAGGATGAGGATGTCACTAAGCCTTTGCTGGAAAAAGAGAAAAATCCTTGTCCCTTGTCTCCAAGTAAACCGCACAGCCCTGAGGACACGCCCCTCCTGTCTGTCGGCTCTTCATCTTCCTCTTCCTCACCGGAGACGAAAAAAGACCGACCACGGACGGGAGCCAAGACAGACCGGGCACTAAACCGCATCCAGAACCTTCCACACAGTGACGAGGAGTCCAGCTGGACCACGTTGTCACAGGACAGTGCATCACTGGGCTCACCAGAAGAGAGCGGTCAGTAGTACACATTCAAAGTGTTGCGATGCTTGCTGGTCTCCTCAGTGTGGTTTTGTGTGTGTGTGTGTGTGTGTGTGTGTGTGTGTGTGCATGTAATATGTTGGATTATTGTGTGATTGGATACATCCTCTTTCCTAGTGCATGTGTTGTCTCTATGAATCTTCTCTTTGAGTGTTAGCAAAAATCAGCTCATCTTTTGGCATGAACCTGATTTAATTTTCCACCCAATCGCATCATAGTATGAAGCACTGGGTTGTAAATCAGCTATAATCGCATTCAATTCCCATCAGATTAAGTTGATTTTAAATGTGGTAATCCTGTTTGGTTGCACAGACGCAGCACAGTCTGCAGAGCTGCTTGAGCGAAGACAAATAAGCTTTTCATGAACGTCATTACTGATTCAGTCCCAGTGTCGGATCTATCTGCTGTATTATCATATTTTTATGTTCCTTCACGTTTAATCAAAGAAAATTCTTGGTGATGCACATGTTGATGTTAATTCACATTGCTTAAAATTGGTTTCTTTGACCCCGTTTACATTTAATCTGTCCTGTCGTGTCCTAACCAACAGCGACAAGCCACTTACCCATCTGTCAATCAACCACTGGACAAAAACCAAGAGCTTTAAATTTGACCAAAATGCAGCTTTAGTTTGATAAATCAAATAATGAATAAATTAAAAAATAAAGAATATATTAGAAATATTTGCATACATTTAAAAAAAAAAATGTTTTACATTTTTTTACTTTTTCTCTTGTATTGTTTATAGCACTGTTTATGTGTGATTTTGACTGCTTTTTCACTTTTTCTAACTTTAGCCATGATGTCAGTCTGCGTGCCCTCGCCACGTAACCCCTCCCCCTCTGTGGACGTAGCCAATCACAACGGGCCCTCTGCAACTCCACCCACTTCCCTCAGCCTGCTTTCCTCACACAATCAACTGCTTAGTGGTGATGTCATCAAACAGGGCCAGGTCACGCCCCCAAAGTGCCGGAAGAAGTACGCACTCACAAGCATTCAGAGTGCGATGGGACTGGGCGAAGGCATGACACCACCTTCGTCATCTTCAGCGACAACTGCCAACCCTAAACTGGCCAAAAATGGTGCAAATCAGTTACGTAAAGCTGCAGAGCGACAGGATCACAACAAGAACACCACCGAAGAAGACGAAGATGGAAACACAGCTGGCGAATCAGAGCTCAACATCGATGATGAGTTGAGGAATGTTGAGGATTTAAGCCTCGACAGCGAGTCTAACGTCGACGACGTTCACAGTGACTTTGACCTGAACAACGAGCTTGTTGACGAGGAAGTAAATAAGTTAATTGATGAGGACACTAATGAGGAGGATCTTGTGGAGAATTGTGATGACCTGCTCATTCTGTCTGAGAAAACGGAGATTGTTTCAGACAGGAAGTCACCCGAGCACCTTAAGACCAAGAGTTGCCTGGAGTCGTGCCTGGATGACCTGTCGTATGAACTGTCTGACGCGCAGGATGAGGATGTCACTAAGCCTTTGCTGGAAAAAGAGAAAAATCCTTGTCCCTTGTCTCCAAGTAAACCGCACAGCCCTGAGGACACGCCCCTCCTGTCTGTCGGCTCTTCATCTTCCTCTTCCTCACCGGAGACGAAAAAAGACCGACCACGGACGGGAGCCAAGACAGACCGGGCACTAAACCGCATCCAGAACCTTCCACACAGTGACGAGGAGTCCAGCTGGACCACGTTGTCACAGGACAGTGCATCACTGGGTTCACCAGAAGAGAGCGGTCAGTAGTACACATTCAAAGTGTTGCGATGCTTGCTGGTCTCCTCAGTGTGGTTTTGTGTGTGTGTGTGTGTGTGTTTTGGCCCAGTGTAGTGGATATGGTGCACTCATGTGGTATGTGTGGTTTTCAGATTGACTGAAGTGCGTTGGCAGAGAGGTGTTTGTGTGTTTGGACTTTTCACTTCACTGAAGTGTGATCTAGGTAAACGCAGCACAGTGTGTGTCTGGTTTGAGGCTGTGGAGCAAAGCTTGTTAAAAGCATGTTTACTATTGTGTGTACCTTTTGTAATTATAAATTGAAAATGTAGTTTTAAAAAGGTAGAATTCATCCAAAAATTCTAATTGTCATCATTTACTCTCTTTAATGTTATTCCAAAAATAAAACCACAAAATAAGAAGTTGAACAGAATATTCACTCTGCTCTTTTCCATATAATGAAAGTGGACAGTGACAAGTGGCTATCAAGCTCAAGAATGTAGAAATAAAGGTCACAGTTGAGATCTGAGAGTTGCAGTGAGTGATTTTTTGTGACATGAAGGATTAGTTCACCCCAAAATTAAAATTCTGTCATCATTTACTAGCCCTCATGTCATTCCAAACACATACATTAATTTGTCTTGTGAAACACAAATTAAGATATTTTTAAATGAAACCTTCCATTGAAAATCCATTCCACCAAAACTTTAAAGCATCAAAAAGTTTGTGAAGCCATTGTAAAAAATAATCTACATGAATCAAGTGGTTTGTTCCAAGTCTTTTAATGAGACATGATAATTGTTTATAACAGATTTAATTTAGGCTTTTATTGACATGTAAAGATTGATCATTCAACTTACATACACAGAGAACATCAAATATGGTAAACAAAAGCCCAAACATGCTTGCTTGATGAATTTGAACAAAAGTCTTTTGGGTTTGGAATGACATGAGCAAATAAATTATGACAGAATTTTAGTTTTTGGAGGAACTATCCCTTTAAATTGGTCAGTTCCTCATACAAATTTATTGCAAAACTATAACTGCATCTGAAATCACATGCTCTCTGACTAGGTACTTCTTTGCGACCATTAGTATGTTGTATATAGTATGAATGTGTGTAGTGGCTCTGAAATCTGGATGTACTACATCCACCATGTTGCCCTCTCCGTGGTTACTGGTAAGTGTCTAATTTCAGTTGTCGAAATAGATTAGCAGACCTAGATAATGCAACTGTAGCTAACTGTAACCAGTGGCTGAAGTGAAGCATGATGTGTATTTAATCTGTAAAATATTCAGTTGCATATTATTACACAATATGTATGCTTAGACAGAAGAAGACTATAGCTTGACTATGCAGCTGTTGTTATCATAACTGCATGTAAATGTGCTTTTATTGTATGGAAAAGAGCAGCATCAACATTCTTCAAAATATCTCCTTTTGTGTTCCACAGAAGAAAAATACAGGTTTGGAACGACATGAGGGTGCTTAAATCATTTTTATTTGGCTTGCAACCCATGAAGTTTATGCCTAGGATAAATGGTGCAGAGTTTCTTGTGATGAGTCAAAATGGCTGTTTCTGTGGTAATAAGTCTCCTCTCTGCCCCCGGACTGTCACTCAAACCAGACTACCATTGACACAGTGTCTGTCAAAATTTCTCTCACCAGACAGGAAAACCTCACAGGTGTGTGGCAGGTCCGTTCGGCCAGCATGGTGGGTAATGGACAGCTGCAAACTGGTTTTACACCCAGATGTTAGCTGGTATCACCACAGCACACTAACTATTGCACATCCATCCCTCTCCCACCGTTTTTTGTATCTTGTCAAACCAAGGTCACGTGACCATGTGTTAGGTGACACTGCAGGAAAAATTATCTCAGGGTTGCTGGAGTGACCGAGCGCTCGGCAAGGGAGGTGGCTTTGCACGGCCGTGTGACCAATCGAGTGTCCCGGATGGACAGGAAGCTGATATCTCTCTTCCTGCAAGATTTGGACAAAAAATAAACAGCAAATTAACAGAGTCTGTTGCTCTCGCATGCTCACCCACCCCGTCTCTCCCTCTCCCTTTCTCCATCAGTCACTCGCCCCCTCTGTCCCTCTCCCGCTCTGCCTCTGCTTTCCTCTCTCTTCTCATGTCATTCTCTCTGCTTGCGGCTGCTCAGTCATGATGCTGGGTAAAGACTACATGTTGGCCATTGTTATAGTGAATTACGAGGGTAGGTACTGCGCGTCGGTGTGTCTGTGTGGCTGTGAGTCAGTGCTGCGCATGTAGCTACGCATCTCCGTTGCATGTGCATGCTCATAAATGCAGGTGGAGAAGAGAGATAAGGAAGGAGGGAGGATGCAGTGAAGGGTGTCATGAGCTGTGTGCTGAATACTAAAGTTTGTGCATATGTTCATGGCACTTCGGTCCGCGAGTGTGCGTGAATTTTACAGCTGTCCTCCCCTCCCCCTCTGCTCGCCACATGCTTTATAGACTGCAGAAAGAGAGAGACGTTATCAAAAGTGGGTCGAATATTTAGATCTAGGCTGAGGATAGTTACTATATGCTAGCATGCTGTCTACCTGGAAAAAAAATAGCTGAAAAATCCAGACCGTTATTAAACATCAACCTGATTGTTGTCTCTATTTCTTTGTATTTGAATCTGTATAAAGGTTACATTGAACTGTAATGAGGTTTTCAGGCAGCTGTGGTGACCCACTTATATATTAGGGACTATAAGTCCCATAATGCACCTCAGCATGATACCCAGTATTAAAGAACACTACAGTTCCTGTACTGCAGTGCCTCATCGTCTTACTGAAAGAGAACTTGGGTGCAGGAGACGTCTCTAATAAGAACTTGTGTTCACTTTGCATACTGGGAGATTAGATCTGCTGTACATGACTAGTGCTGGCTAATAGCTGTTTCACTCAGTTAGTCAGTTCTATTGGGTAATTATTAAGTCTCATTGAAGCGAGTCATGCCTTAAAGCGACAGTGAGGCTACTCAACTCATGCTTTCTTCCTCAACATGTTATTTACAGGGTTATTATAGTTAACTAAAACTAAATTCATAAAAACATTTTTGTTACTTTAAAGAAAAAAAATCTTAACTGAAATAAAATGAAATTGAAAAAAAATCTTAACTAGCTACTTATTTTATTTCAGCTAGTTGCCAAGGTTCATTTAGTTGAACTTGATCTTGGCTACTAAAATAACTAACTACAACTGAAAGAAAAATGTATAAAAACTATAAAGGTGTTTAAAAAAATAAAAATGACAAAACTCACTAATTACTAATCACTAATTTTCCCCCCGGAAACAGGGGGAAATCATTTAAATATTGATAAAATTACAACAGTGTCTCAGAGATACTAAAACAACACTTGTTACCTGCTCATATTATTTGGTGATTTTATAGAAATTATTTAATTTTACACATTTTTATTGGATTCATATACCGTGTAAATGAAGATTGTTGTCAATAATGTAGTTATGTATGAAACACAGCTCACACAAAAGTCACTTTCAAACCAAGCAGCTGTCTGTTGGTCAAAATCTGCATGTGGATTCCTACTGAAATGAGCTGATTTCCCTTGCAAAAATGTGATGAACAGAAGTAAATCTGACCACATCTTTTCTGATAAAATATCAGAATTTGAATGTTTTCTTTTTACTCAAATCCTTTCGATTGACAGATTACCGTGTATTATCCAGACAAGTTTCCAGGCACAAGTTACTTTTATATTGACAATTAAAGTGAATTCACAGCCAACATTTGTGCCATGTGGAGCGGGATTTTAGACTAATGAGATTTCATTATGGATGGAGCAACCCAGAGTGATTCTCAGTACATCCACCATGTTGACATTGTCCTTTGACCTGTGTGACCTTCAACAAGTCAACAAATTACTATATTACAATTATTATGGTGTTGTTTAAGAACACCATAAGGAACACCTTTCTTAGTACCTATAGCATGTACACTTACACTTTCCTGCATTGTTTTTATGACCTTTTTGAATTGAATAGTTGCTGTGACCTAATGGGATACAAAGTGTCCAGTTTCTGTATAGTTAAGGATCTTAGCAGATGCAATACACAGCTGTATCATGAGTATTCGGTCATCTGTCTCATTTAACATACTGATTTTGC
>NW_015505606.1:153900-194768 GCF_001515645.1 Sinocyclocheilus grahami | reverse complement strand
GTGTTTCCTGGCTTGAATCTGTTCAGCATATGTGTGAGTAACAGACTGCAGTGGTTTACTGTGTATATGTGTGTGGTTTTCCTCATCCAGATTGCATTGTATGAATAATGCTCTTACTAGCATCTGAAACATGAAACAAACATTCCCAGCTGCTGAGTGAGGACAGACAGAACAGTAGCAAGTTCATGTGAGAGAGACAGATTAAAAAAATATATATATTCATGGTAGCAACAATGTATTACAGGGCACTCATATCCCATAGTGACTCCTTATCTAGACTTCAGCAGTTTTAATTGTTTGGTTGCTGCTTGAAACATCCATTATAACCCTCTGACCGACCCGTTAAAGTTTATAATCCCTTTTTTTTAAAAAAAATGTATTTATCTTTATTTATAAAGTATTCAATTACTTTGATTGCCCATTACCACATGTTCAGTCACTAGTGCTCACATACTCTGGTCTGGAATGCTGTGAACTAGGGCTGTCACGATATCAGATTTTACTACATGATTATTGTGGCCAAAAGAAATCACAATAATGATATTATCTATATTGTGTATAGAAATTTTTATTGAAAAAAGCTATCAGTCCAATTCATCTTTATTTTGTGTTTTTTTTCTCCCAGCAAATAAATCACATTTAAAATATGTGTGTAAGGAAGCAGTGAGTTTAAATAACTATGACTGTGTAGTACAGAAGCATACAAAAAGTACTTACTGTTGTTCGCCCCCTTTCTAAAGACTGGGGTGGCTAACATCCAGGATCCAATGGAACTCCCACAATTGCAAGCAAAACAATTTTTTGGGTACGGGTAGAGTGTCAATTTTGCCTGTCATCTTCACCAACATGATTTTGTGCAGCAGTAATAGCTACACACTTCATCCATCTTCTGATAGGTGGTAACCAGCATTACAGGGATAGTAATTAATGATAGAATTTTCATTTTTGGGTGAACTATCCCTTTAAGGTGCAATACAGCCACTTACTGTGTTGGAGTGTCAACCAGATGGCACTGACACTGAACTATTTACGATATTATTGTATGTCCAGTATTAACAGGATATTAATACTTAATTTTTTTAATATCTCTTGGTTATCGTCAATACCGGTATATTGCAACACCTCTCTACCGAGAACACAAACATGCAAATGAATACAAACAGTATAATATCCTAATGTTGTTATACTATATATCAGCACTCTTGGAACACTGTTCGCATTCAGGTTAGAATATCAGAACTAACTCTTGTATGCTGAAACATACCATGTTTTAAAATTACTCATGCCATGATACAAGGTTTCGGTCATAACACCCACTCGTAGGAGTCTTGGATATCTTGGTTGACGGGTGTGTGGACCACGCCTGACCATGTGTATTTGTGTTTACAGATATCTGGGGGGAGCAGTCATTTCAGACAGACCCTGATTTGCCTCCAGGATGGAAGATGATGACAGACATGGCTGGTATTTATTACTGGCACATTCCAACGGGCACCACACAGTGGGAGAGACCCGCCCCATGCCATCCGGTGCCAACTGGACCCAGCCATGCCAGCCGCAAACACTCCTTGGGCTCCCTGTCTCCCTCGCCCACTCCAGATCACGAGGTAACCCTTTGAAACCATGTTGTTACGTAAACTGGACATAAAACAAATCAACAGTTGATTTATTCACACTGACCAATCATTTTCTCTGTCCTTTAGTCGATGTCTCATGCCGACATATTTTTCGGAGCTTCGAGTCGTTCAGGCAGCACCACTTCCGACAGCTCGTGTGACCCCGCCCCCATCCCGTCTTCTTCATGTCTGGACCCTACCCCTATCCTGTCCTCAAACTCTTCCTCATCCTCTGACGGCAATGTTCCTTCCTGTGGATTTGTCAACAGCTGCTACTTTGTAAGTCTTTTCATCAATCTCCCTCCCATTTTACAGAATGGACAATACTTTATGGCCATATCCTTCCATTGTCTGGGTGTTTAGCTTTCACAGTGAGTACAATTTGGTTGTGGAGAATAAATGGATAAGACACAAACTTCACAAACTGTTCATAAAAGAAAAAGAAAATTGAGGGAGATGCTATTACAGATGTGACAGTACTTCAGTCGCCATGGATTAAACGGAGCTGGGTAAATGCTTAATATAGTTACAGGTTGCTATGACTGTATTTACCGTGCAACCAGGATGAGAAATTAATGTTCTCGCCCACCAAACACAGTGGCTGGTGAATGGTGAATTTTATCAGCCCTTATTATTTGATCAACTATTTTTTTCAGATGTATGAAAGAACTTATTAGATAAATGAAACTGAATAAACATGCACAGTCTGGTTCATTTTTATTTAAATTACTCCTGTCCTTATTAGTGGGCTTGAATCTCTTTTTGGTCCTTTGGGTCTATGCTTTTTGCTGCAGCATAAAATGAAGCAAGGTTAACAGAACCTCACATGGTTTTGTTTGTTTCAAAATGGCAATGTGCTACTGAATAACTAAACAAAAGAAGACATGCATCTTGCCAGATTTTTGTTTTGTCTGTTCTTTTCAGTTGACTTCTTAAATCAAAATCAAATCTTGCTAGGTTAATATGACTTATTTTTTTGTGCTTGGTTTGCGTCCACAAAAAAAAGAAATCAGTTGAGTAATACTTTTTTGTCACTGTCTTGTAAAATATAAACAGTTTTGTTGGTGAATTTCTAGCAAATTTAATTGGAATATTGTGAATATACCATTCAAACATTTGGAGGTCAATAGATAAAAAAAAAAAAAATTCTGAAAGAAGTCTCATGCTCACTAAGGCTGCATTTATTTGACCAAAAATACAGAAAAACAGTATTATAATACAAAACAGTGTTATTACGTTTAAAATAACTGCTTTCCATGTTAATATTTATTTATATTAGTGCTGTCAAAATTAGCACGTTAATGCATGCGATTAATTTTTTAATTTAATGCGTTAAAAAGATTTAATGCAATTAACACAGGGGCGGAGCCAGAGTTGAGTCTCTTTTTTTTCTTGGCAAGAAGTACATTTATTCAGTTCCAGAACGTCTTCACGACTACATCAAACTGGAGATGTTTCAGACACGCGCTCCACTTCACTTCAGCGACAGGCGCGAGTCAAACAGTACTGTGCTCGCAGCGCGTGCTCTTCAATCTCTTGAAGCTCTTGAAGTTATTTTTTCAAGTCTAATAAATGTTAAAATTGATAGCTCTCAAATATACTGTAATGCTGAATGGCTATAGTCAATCAGTGGTTAAATATTGGTAAAAAAATCTATTTTATAGAGACAGCAGTAGTTTTGGTATCAGTGATACTGTCCTTCTTCAGTCATAAAAAAAGATGCCATTAAACAAATATAAAAAATATACTGTCTTTATGTTGTTTGTACATTCATTTGAAGACTGAATGTGAAATTATTGCAATATAAAAGTATATTTAAAAACCTTAATGTTAGGTGGGATTAATCGCGATTAATTAAAAAAATAAAAGTGCGATTAATTAGTTAATTGTTTTAAATCGATTGACAGCACTAATATATATCTGTTACATATATTTAATATTTCTTTAGATTCTTTGATGAACAGAACAGTATTTAATTTAAATGTCTTTACTGTCACTTTTAATCAATTTAAAGCATCCCTGCTGAATAAAAGTATTAATTTCTTTTTTTAAATTTGACTGACGTTTGAACTGTTGTGTATATTGTATTGCCAAATGTAAATATATTCTGAAATTTGTATTGATATTGGTCATACATAATAAAGCTAAAACTATATATGTGTGTGTGTGTGTGTGTGTGTGTAGCCTCGGTCCTCATCCCTACAGATAATGCTAGGGAAGGATAGACACTCTGAGGCACGCCATCGGGAAGAGGACAAGGTAACAATAACACTTGTTTACTCTCAGAATGTAGTGGAAAAATAATTTGTGCTATCCTTTGATTCTTGCAACATAGAGTCAGATATCAACATCCATACTGCATCTAATAAGATCACAACCAAACACTGAACAGCCATATACTGTACACATACTGTACACACACACACACACATGCTTGCCAAGTGATCTAACAACCCTGTCTTGTCTTTCTCCACCCTTCCACCCTTGACCCCTCAACCTTGTCCTCCCCGTTTGTGTGTGAATAATGGTGCAGAAACAGCCATGGAGTGATTTTGCTGTGGGAAAGATTGATAGTGAGATCTGGAAGGTTAGTATCTCAGGCAGTTTTTTATTGAACTGCAGAGACAAATACACAGTAGAATGTCTCAGGAAACTACTGTCAAAACTTGATGTTCTTCACAGGGTTCAAAATAAAAAATGTTGCCCACTGGCTGGTAAATATTGAGACCATATTTTGCAAATGCATTTTGCATTATTTTTTAAATAAAAATTCTAAGAAAGGGTGCTCTACCTGTAGATGTTCTACTGGCGTAGTTGTGTTCTGAGATCCTGTGCTGCTTCATACCTTCCTTACCTTTTGACCTTTAACCTTTCTTCTCAGCGTGGCTTTTGTGTTATTTTGTCTGTCTGTGCACTGCAAAAATCATTTATCTAACTAAATGTATTTTTCTTACACTTTTGCCAAATAGTTTTTTCTTGATTTAAGCATAAATCTAAATTCAGAAACAAACTTAAAATTGAATTCTTACACTTTATTTATTCAATTATGCATTTAGATATTTTAATACTGATTAAGAAAAGGATTTTTGCACTGTATGTTGGTTATTGCAGGAAAGCTCTTGATCGCTCTTCATTTCTTTTCATTTTCTTAATCCATCCCTTTTGTAAAATACGCAGGGTTCACACTGTGTCTGTTTTAAAACTGGTTAATCATTTTCATTTCAGTTTGTTTAATCACTCATCGAAAGCAGGGTTTTGTGAACTGTGCTTTCCTGTTGTGTTTGGTGTGATCTCTGCACTGTACATTTGTGGGTTTGCTATATGTTTGTGTGCTCATGTTTAAGAAACTCTGCCTTTTTTCTGCTTCAGGATCTACAGGCAGCCACAGTAAACCCTGACCCCAGTCTGAAAGAGTTTGAAGGCGCAACTCTCCGCTACGCCTCCCTCAAGCTACGGTGTGAAAGCAAATAAATACAAATAAATGAAAGAGAGAAAAAAATAACAGTAAGGTGAGATGAAAATGTATATACCTCTTCTGACTGTGTGTGTGGCTGTGTTTAGAAACCCTGCTCCCTTGGAAGAGGAAGATTCCAGCTGCATTAACAGTGACCCTGAAGCCAAGGTGAGGGCACATGAGTTTGTTCTGCACATACTGCAGCTATTCAAAGATAACAACTCTGCAGAGAACTTATTTTAGTCTTGAAGGCAGGATCCAAATTAACAATCGTCAAGCTCTGAAGCAAATATATATATATATATATATATATATATATATATATATATATATATATATATTATACTGCATAATGGAGTTGCACACCATTTGGCTGGTGTTTGTTTAGGAACTGTAACATTATGTGGTTTAACATATGCTGTTGTAAGACATACAAACGTCTACTAAATACGTTTGTTGCAACTGCTGCAACACCTCTTACCTCACTGGAAACAGATAGATACTTGCATTCTCATGAATAAAATACTAATGCAAAATAGGCCATGCCATTTACATTCAGTTGTGGGGGAAAATTTACATTTTGCATCCTGTTTAGGGGTAAATAATGATTTTAAAACAATTTATTTTGTCCCCTAGATTTGTTAGCTTTTTATTCTGGAAAAAAAGCTTGATAAATGTATGGTTTTAACATGTAGCAGATTTGGCACAAATTATTTAATAAACACTGTTTTTTGCTGTTTGTATATTGGTGGAATTTGGTAGTGCTGTCAGGAGTTTCCAACATCCAATGTAATTCTAGATATAAATTGCCATCTGCTGGCTGCTCAAAGAAATTCACATGCACGTCATGCTTGGAGATGTGGGTAAAGAATACAATGGAAAGCAAATTTGTAGTTAATATTTCTGATGTTTTTATTTAAGAGTGAGACATATCCTTAATGGATCAATAAGGAACCCTTATGTTAACATAAACACTAAACAGAACCCTCTTTGTCAAAAGACTAAAGCCCTGTTTGGATGGTAATTATTTCTCATGGTGAAGTAGAGAATTTTCAACATTTACAGTTAGTCTGTGATTTTAATGCTGTCCGAATCCAGAATTGTAGTTTTCTCCCACCGGCATCCACGTAAAAAACCGCCATCCAAATGCACAAGTTTTATCACTGAGGTGCCATCCTCATGAGAAACAATTACCGTCCAAAGGGTGTTTATAAATGCGTAGTCACATGCATTTGTGCAAAGCACAAAATGTGAAACATTGTTCTTTACCTTCTAAAGAAAATGGATGTTGGCCATGGCTGCTAAGCTATAAAATGGTCAAAAAAAGGTACAATAAAAGTAGTCCATTTGCCTTTTGGTGCAAACCATCACTAACAAAAATGTACCACATTCCAGTCCAATTGGAATTCTGTATACTGCATGGTCTTTTTGTTGTACAGTTGCTCCAAATGACAGAGGTGATGTGCAATATGTATTTAATCCTTCAAATATTTGATTACACAATGTGTCAAATACACTACCATTTAAAAGTTTGTTGTCTACAAGTTTTGTGATGTTTTTGAAAGGCATCTCATATACTCACAGAAGTCTTTATTTGATCAAAATTACAATAAAAATAGTAATATTGTGAAGTATTGTTACAGTTTAAAATAGCTTTTTCTATTATAATACATCTTAAAATGTTATTTATTTCTGTGATGGCAAAGCTGAATTTTAAACAGTCATCACTCCAGTCTTCAGTGTCTCATGATCCTTCAGAAATCAGTCTAATATGCTGATTTTGTGCTCAAGAACATTTCTTATTATTCAATCAGTGTTGAAATTATTTATGCTGCTTAATATTTTTTAAGTTTAAAAGAACAGCATTTATTTTGAAATATACTTAATTAGGTAACATTATAAATGCCTTACTGTCACTTTTGAATTTAATATGCCCTTTCAGAATAAAACTATTAATTTCTTTAAAAAAAATCTTACTGACACAAACTTTTAAACAGTATCGGTGGACTTTAATGTGAGTGGACCTTGGTGAAGTAGGGTGGATCTCAGTGCATAATCTCAAATTAAAGTACATTTTACAATACATGAGATAAAAATAGGGATGCAAATTTTAGCAACAGCTAAAAGACGGAAAGAGAAAAGGGTTACAAATATGCACCGAAAATATATGTCTAAATTGAACATGTGACTTTTCTTGAAAATGTTATCTTTATAGTCTTGTATCATATATCGTTGAAAAGGTCTTAACCAGCAGAATGCAAAATAATTGTTCCAAGAGACCAAACAATATTAGGTACAGGTAAACATTAGACATGTGCGGCCTTTGGGGGCGCATTTTGATTTGTAGCTTCACCAAACATTAGTAAACTATAGTAGATCACATTGCAGTTAGGCTGTGATGTATATCACCTGATGTATCAAATCAAAGGCATTTTAGATTTTGAACACTAAAATAACTGTTTATTTCTGAAACTTTATATGCAGCGGAAATATATCCTTAATGTATATGTAAATTTATGTGTCCCATTTGATTGGGCGGACCAGCTGAATGGGCTAGTGCCACCCCTATAGCTCGATTTTAACTGTTACTGGATTTTTCGATTCCAGTAATTCCAAAATTCATCTGCTATTTAATATATACTTCCCCTTAAGTCATGCTCTCTCTCCCCCTCTCTCTTTCTTTCTCTAACCCCTCTTTGCTTGTTTCACACTCTTCCTCTTGAGGATCTGTTCTTTCAGCAGCAGTTAAAATCAAACTGAAAGAGCATGACAACATTCTGCCTATTATTAATCTCTCTCACACACAAACACTGACATAATGGAGGTGCCTCATCACAGATTGTCAGAAAAGAAGAGAGACTGAATGATGGATGACTTTGCTCTCGGAGTGCTTGGAATGAGATACAGATGAGAAAGGAGGAGGGAAACGAGTGGAAGATGAAAGAAAAGTTCTTCCAGTAAAAGGGGTCTTCTCTTTTGATCTCAGCACCCTGCTCTAAGAGGCTGTGTGTGTGTGTGTGTGTGTGTAAATAATCATGTACAGTATGTGTATGAATGCGCTCTTTCTCTTTCTCACTCATTTTAGCAGCAGCTATTCTTAGAAGATGCCATGTGAAAATTTCAAGAGGTGTTTCCTCAGTTTAGTACCTATCACTATAGATGAGAAGGAGGATTTTGGATATGAGGCATAATAGAATATAGGTAATAGATAAACACGATACTATATTACTGGGCTTGTTCTTGTGAAAACTGTTATTGTTATGTCTTGAGTCGTATATTTGCTGTGCTCTTCATTTGCATAAAGTGTGTAGCAGTTGCCCTGTAGTTATTTGTCACAGTGTTTGTGCTTAATCAGTGGGATTGTGATATTTTATTACAGTGTTTTGCTGTGCGCTCTCTTGGCTGGGTAGAGATGGCTGAAGAGGACTTGGCTCCGGGTAAAAGCAGCGTCGCTGTTAACAACTGCATTCGTCAACTGTCTTACTGCAAGAATGACATACGAGACACTGTGGGCATCTGGGGAGAGGTGAGATATGGCTTTCTCTCTCTCTCACATACACACACACACACACACACACAAATGCACACTCAAACTAACAAGATTTACAAGAACCCATGCTGATTGACAAGTTTTACGTTGTTCTGCTGGTCAACCAGCGAGACCAGCACTAAACTAGTCTAAATTCATCTTTTCAGCAAGGCACATATGCATATTCATTCAAAAATATACACGATGTTTCTAAACATGTCTTGTATCATCTTGAAAAGAGGGAAGGTAGAAACATAAAAGAGCAGAAAGGATAAAACAAGAAGAGGGAGAGCTGAAAATGTCATGCAGAAAAAAGCAAGTGAATAGAAGAGGAAGATGAAGAACGAGAGTTTAATGTGTTGTGACAGGGCACAGGGAGAAAGCCTCTTTTCTCCTCCTGCCTTTTATTTTCTGGTCTGATCATTTATTCATTACTTTCAACACACATACAAGCACAAGCATCCTTAGACCTTATAGTAGCCTGTGACATTGATTCCAAAACCTGGTGAGTTGCCTGTGTAGGCAGTATTTTAGGGCATCATAGGTGCACTTCCGACTGGTTTCAGAAGGCTTCTTAGATACCTTTATTTTGATCAAATTCTAAGGTAGCATTGCATTTATCCTTTATGGAAAAATTCTGTGAAA
The DNA here is from genome assembly GCF_001515645.1 of Sinocyclocheilus grahami. Classification (NCBI taxonomy): domain Eukaryota; kingdom Metazoa; phylum Chordata; class Actinopteri; order Cypriniformes; family Cyprinidae; genus Sinocyclocheilus; species Sinocyclocheilus grahami. The sequence continues at coordinate 185,524 of NW_015505606.1, read as the reverse complement.
ATGTGAAGAGAAATATTAGTTATAATTATATTTTAATACTGAAAATCATCTATAATTTAACAATTAAGTTGACAATTTTGACAAACAAGTTGGCAATTTTACCCCAAATTTTTGTGTCCTTTGTATTTTTGAAAAACTAGCAACATGCTACCCGCCTCGAACCAGTAGTCAAACTATAGTGCGTTTTGTTTGAAATTACATGGATTATGAAATACATTTAGTTTAAAACCAAAAAAGCATAAATAAAAAATAAAACAGTAAAAAATGTCTGTTTTACCCATTATTGTGTATTTAGGGAATCACTTTTTAAATTAACTTGATGAAGCTTTTGTGTGCTCTGTTTGAATTGTGCTGTTTGTATGAAATCACATGGATTACAGTATACTTGTATACCATTCGATACTAGGGGTTTAATGGTACGCAATCATGGCGGTTCGGTATGTACCTCGGTTTTGATGTCACGGTTCGGTATGGTTTCGGTACAGCGGATAAACATAAAATTGTTTTCTTTGTTAATTAAACAATGGTTTATTGAACAAACTAATTGCTCTTTATTTTAAATAAATTATTTTAAATTCAATTGTAATTAAAATTTTCTTAGGGATAAAAATCTACCTCAGCTTCTGCTCTAAACTATAGGGAACACTTTTACATTACTATAAGGTTACAATTAACAACAGATTTTATTGATGTCTTTCCACTGTTGAAACACTTACTGAGCCATTACACGAGGCATGAGATGTTCGTTCATGTTTATTTCACATTAATACTAACAGTAAAGACTCAAGAGATGATCGCACTCCGACCAGACGTTTGAACTGAGGCTTTTATACAGCGATCTGTCGCGCCACATCAAAGAGTGTCAAAACCGCGCTTGTTGTTTGAATTTCCTAAAAAAAAATTGACATAATTTGAAAGATGAGACTTTGTTTCTTATCAAAAGTAACAATATTTAAATCCGGAAGTTTACAATTAAGTTACGCTCATGCAGTGTTCAAACCAACACTGTATTTGTTCGGTAAACATGCGTGCCGAACCGAAAGACCCGTACCTAAATTTTCGATACAAATATGTGTACCATTACACCCCTATTGGATACCAAAAAGCAAAGTTCATTATTAATCAACGTTATTTATATAATGCCTTAGAAGGCAGCTGCCTATGTATGCATTGGACAGCAAGAAAGCTCACTAGGTTTTAAAACTAAACCCTTATCTTGTCCTCCGACATTGTACTTGTGTGTCCAGGGGAAGGATATGTACCTCATTCTGGAGAATAACATGCTGAATCTGGTTGACCCAATGGATCGTAGCGTTCTACACTCTCAGCCAATCGCAAGCATCCGTGTGTGGGGCGTTGGTCGCGATAATGGAAGGTAAGCACTGGTTGCCATTGCAGTGTGTATTTTTATAGGTTGGTTAAGGAGAACATGTTAAATGATGAAGGGTTTATGAAATGTTTTATAAATGACAGAGATAAACTGAATAAAACTGAATGATTAATAGCTCACTCTTTATTTATGAAGATGTGGGAGGTGTTTCTAAAATTCTCTTAGAAACCGCACAGATGGGGCAAAAAAGGATTTTATATCAGTTAAGACTTTACTGCTCTCAGCTCCCACAAGCATCATCAGGGTCTTATTTACGAGGAGCTAATTTTCTACTTTGCTGATCCTATTCGGCTGACTGGTCTTCTACCAACACTAATAATGTTTAATCTCTGTGACCCACTGAATATTAGCTCAAAGCTTTGCAATATTTTTGAATAAGCAGTTTCTGCCTAGTTAAATCAGATAAAGAGCATTTCAGAAACTGAACTGACCTACAAAAGATATCGAATGGATTTACATTTAAACATTACAATCCTTTTTTTTGCTACAGGGAAATGCTATATCAAATAATAAGCAATTATATATCAGTATTTTCAGCCTTTTTACAATATTTGATATATCACAGTATTTATCATTTTAAAGGACTTAGAAAAGTGTACTTTTTTTCAGCCAGTGTTGCCAAGTATTTTCAAAATGTTAAAAGCAAAAAGTTAAATGCACATAGTTTTCCTCACTGTTTCTCCATTAAATAATCATTAGGAAGGATTAATGATATGTAACAACCTCCATGTGTATGCACCAATTGAACATGGATTGTTATAAATATCAGTATTTAATAGCAGTATTTCATATATATTTACTAAATATTTTTTGTTAAAATATTATATGCAAAAAATGGCAAGCAAAGACTTTTATGAACATTTTTGAGTGATGACGGTAAAAGAAAATGGTTGAAACTGACAGTTTGCCTCATTCACAGAATATTTCCTAATTTTATATCATTAGCATAATCATGACACATATATTGTGACTATTCAGTGTAGCATATTGCAATTAGCATGTGTTCTGTGATTACTTCACATTTCATTTTAATTAGAGATTTTAGATCTGCAAACGTCAGCATCTGTGCACCTGTGCACCTGTGACTTTCCTCATGCACTTATTATCTGTAACACTCTGCAAGAAATTCACTTAATGTGTCTGTGTTAATGCATTCTGATATCGAGGCACTCCTCCAGATTCTTCGCGCTAAAGACCACTATATAATGATTCTGGATTGAAGAAGTCACCCCAGTGAAAGCAGGACAGTAATAAAAGATTGCTGATTGAGAGACAAGTGCTAATGAAAGTTTAATCTAGTGTTATAGGGGCTGCCCGTATGTGTATATTTAGAGTGTTTCTGAGGTCCAAATGTTTCATATGAATCTCTCACACACTGAAGAGCTTTACTTTTCCTGCTTTAGTCCCTGAAGAGCTGACTGGTATGTGTGTGAGTGTGTGTGAATGATGCAGGGGTGGAATGCAGCATACTTCATCAGGGATGCTGAATCACAGTTTTGCCTCACTGAGTGTAATCAGTACCACACTCTGACCAGCAGAGGACACTGTTCATATGTTCTCTCAGCAGGAAGGATACTTTAGGCTGGGCTTTTTTGAATTTATTGTGTAGTCTGCATGTGTAAGTATGTGTTCACATGTGATCATTGTGTCCTCCTATGCTAATACTCCACTAAGCCCATCAGTAACATTTTCCTCCCAAGACCCTGGAGGAGGTTACCGTAGCGACAAGCGAAACGGGAGGGGGAGGGTAGAAGGAACGCTGGGATTGGATGGAAGGAGAGAGAGCGAAAATGAGAAGGGGGTAAAAAAAAAGAGATTGAGCGTAGAGAGGTGAGCTGCACGTTTTTAACAGAGCAGAGGATGAGACGAGGAGGTGAAAATCTGTAGAAGAGGGGTTTGGCATAATGCTATAGCAGGAAAAACACATTACTTAATAGATGTGAGTATTTTTCTCTTTTTATGTCCAGCATTTTTTATTATTTACTCTGTAGGTCACCTAACTTTACAGTAGCCATGAATAAATGTAAGCCAATTTTTTTCTACAGTATGGCATTTGTTGTTAAGTAGTTTTCAGTTGAAGTATTTACTGGAGTGAGAAAGGATGAATTAGTAGAACTGTTAGAAGGTGGAGTGGGTGGAATTTCTCCAGATGGTGTGAATGAGGAGGAGGAGATTTCAGTATTAGAGAATTATGGATGAACTGTATGTGTTGTTATTTACTGTGGTGAGGATAGTATTGTGGAGTACTGCGTGTTCAGTTATTAAAGTAGGTCACGGCAAGATGTTCACGTCACTAAATGGGTTACATTTGAAAGAGACTGCAACTTCCTTGCGTGTACCCTCAGATCAGGCCTTCCCTCTGATACCATCCCACACATCTATGCAAACTAGAACACATGCATTTTTTTCAAATTCCTTAGGGGAACCTCAGGGTTCTGTTCTCGGTCCATTTGCATTGTTCCCTGTACCTCCTTGTAGTTTCTCCTTGACCCTCCAGCACATTTTTCAGTGGAATCCTGCTGATGTACTGTAAAACTGCCCATTTTGAACAGGTTTACCAGCCTGGGGTTCATTCTGGACATTATTGAGTGCACTGAGTTCACCTGGTTTATTCTCTTTCCCTCTCAGTCTGTTAAATCTCTAATTATAACACTGTTACATATTCATGTTTTTTACTGGCTGCACACCGAGAGCCTCATGTTTTGAGGTGTCACATACATTGTGATAAATGTCTGAATTCTCGTCACACCAGCTGGTCCTCGTTTTCTATCTCTTCCCTCTTATTTTCTCTTCATACCTAATATTGGGGTTTGGAAAATACAATGCTTCTAAAAATTAATCTTTTCTTGAAATGAGAATTTTCACAGCAAGTTCCAGCAGTTAGGATACGCATCCTGCCATAGCCATTTTTATGCTCTATTTGTAATGCACATGTTCTGAAATATCTGTACACATTGGAACCCATTTATGAAATGCAAATATGCAATGTTTCTGTGTCACTCCTTCATAATACACACGTTGTTGCATTGAATTGTGTAACAGTTTTATGTTCTTAAAAAGGTTTTGCGAATGATTTATGCAGAAATTAGTTTTCCTTGTGTTTCATTAATGGGCTTTATTGTGTGTATTTTCTCATCATGTTTTTTAATCTTTTAATTGACTGCTTTCCGGGACTCAGAGAGAGGTAAATTGATATACCCTTTTGTTACTTGTATTCTCATCATTGCCTGGTTGTAGTCTCTTGCAGGTCATTGTGTTCATAATAGCTTATTTTTAGCGGAAATGTTAAAGAATGTGTGTAATACAGCTGGAGGTGTAAGTTTAGAGACACTCATTCATCAGACAGCCACGTGCACCTGCATATAGTAGGTGAGGTGTGTGCATTTTATCCATGGTTATATTTTACAGCATTTTTTGTTTGCTTGAAATGTGGGTGTGTTTCTTTAAGTAACTGTTGTAAATTGATTGTCTCTGTTAAAACTAAAGGGCACATCATCCATCAGGGTGTTTGAGGGCACATGCACAAACACACAAATATACACAAAATCACATTCACAGCTCTTTTTGTTTATAATCAAGTGTCTGTTCATCTGCACTGTTTATTGATGTAATATGGTTGTTGTTGTTTTTTGTTAAAGCAATTCAAATACTTGCTACCTTTTATTATTGCACATTCCTGGTCTTATTGTCAAATTTTTTCCAAATAATAAAAAAAATCTTTCTTTCATTTTTTTAAAATAAAAATGTAATATCTCGACCTGGATCCATTCTGGTATGTACATTTTTGGGGTCCAATCATTTCCCTATGGACAAAATAAAGTGACGTCCGGCATTTTTCTAGTACGGTATCCTTTTTGGAAATATGACAGATTATATCTTTCTTTCATTTTTTTAAAATAAAAATGTAATATCTCGACCTGGATCCATTCTGGTATGTACATTTTTGGGGTCCAATCATTTCCTATGGACAAAATAAAGTGACGTCCGGCATTTTTCTAGTACGGTATCCTTTTTGGAAATATGACAGATTATGAGTGAAATGGGTTGTAAAATGTGTTTCATGTTGACTTTAAACAGCTGTTTACATATGATTTAATCTTGTTTGATTTTAATTGTGTGCAAACAGGGATTTTGCATATGTAGCGCGAGATAAGGACACCCGGATATTAAAATGTCATGTGTTCCGCTGTGACACCCCTGCCAAAGCCATCGCAACAAGTCTGCACGAAATCTGCTCCAGGGTGAGAACTAAATGCTACACAAACAACACCCAACACAAAATGATCCTCAATGACCCATTCAAAACAGTGTAACACAAAAATTATATTAGATTGCAGTGAAAACCACTGGCAGTCTCAAGTCTGTGCGCAAGGATAGAGCACAGCTGAGAAGGAAGAAATAGGGTTCACATTCTGTTTAGACTGCTGATTTAGGGCAGCGAGTTCAATGAGTTCGATTTCTGTGTAATAGATCATGACAGAGCGCAAGAATGCCAAAGCTATGGCTGGAGGATCCCTACAGGACAGAACACATGCTGGGCTCGACGTCCCGCTACAAGGTAACACAGTATGCTTATGTGTGTTTCTTCTCTGTTGAATAATAGGTTTGTGTGTGTGTGTTAATGCGTATGTTGTGTATTACCCTTAGCAGAGTTCCCCACACCAAAGACTGAACTGGTGCAGAAATTCCAGGTGTTGTACGTTGGCATGATGCCGGTTGCCAGACCTATAGGTGAGCAATCACTCATAGTCTTCAATTTTTTTAATGCTCTTTTTTTCCCCTCACCTACACTTGCTGCTTTTCTACTTTTGTTCACATTTAACACATATTATCTTCCCTACATTTTCCACTTTTTACTGGATTTCGGAATAAATTGGTCATAAAATTGGATCTGATCTTTAACAAAAGACAAACACAATCTGCTTGAACAAACAATGTTTTTTTTTCATGTGTTTATTAAAATACAGTGTAAACATTCACAGTGCAGGGTGGAAACGAATGTAAATCCTTATTCAATAGCTTTGTTGACCTTCCTCCAAATCAGCCACGTATGACTGTCAGACGTTTGGAACTATTCCTCCTTACAATACATTTTCAGTTCAGTGATATTTTTGAGATGTCTGGTGTGCATCCTCTCTTCAGGTCATGCTTTTGTAACCCTTTCCAGCTTTATGCAAGACAACCATTCTTCATCTTAGGTGTTCTGAGATGTCTTTTATTGGATGGTTTACATCAGACAAAAGCGTCTTGTGAACAGCAAACTTTGTGATTGTTGTTTTATAGGGCAGGGTGACTCTGACCTTGTCTCATTGATTGTACTCCAGCTTAGATGACTCCTGACTCCAGTTAGTTTTTGGAGAAATCATTTCCACCCTACATAGTGTGTTACTGAAAGCATCATTGTTTATTTCTGTGAACATTGTTGTGACTTAGTTGTAGATCAGTTCGAATCTTATGGCTATTTTATGTTGAAAGCCAAAGGGTTCACATACCTTTTCCTGGGACTGTGCATGCAATTACAAGGTCAGATGTTCTTGTTTTCTAGGCATGGACATTCTCAATGGTGCAATAGACAGTTTGATAACATCATCAATTCGAGATGACTGGGTCCCTGTGATGTTGAATGTAGCCGATGCGACAGTCACAGTCATCAAAGAAAAGGCAATTACACATCCTTTCACTTGTTAAACCCCATAACATCTTTATAGCTGTGTGTTCACTAAAGTACAACTTTTTGTGTTAACACAGTTGTTCAAAAAAGTTTACTCGTGTATTATTCTTGGTGTCATAACCTATATTAGGAGGAAGAGGAGGTCCTAGTGGAGTGTCGTGTGCGTTTCCTGTCATTTATGGGAGTTGGGAAAAATGTGCATTCATTCGCATTCATCATGGACTCTGGGAACCAGCACTTTGAGTGTCATGTGTTTTGGTGTGATCCCAATGCTGGCAGTGTGTCGGAGGCTGTTCAGGCCGCATGCATGGTGAGTTATAACGGTTCAACACCACATCAAATATAAATGGGGATTGGGCACTATAGCTTAATAATAAATAAAAAAATCTATGTCAAGACCAGAGCTAGGCAATCTAGCTGCAAAAATAATTAAATGTCAGCCTACTGAATAGTTTGTGGTCAGTAAGAATTTTTTTTCAGGTATGATGCATTAAATTGATCAAAAGTGACCATAAAGACATTTATAATGTTACATCAGATTTCTTATTTCAGATAAATGAAAAATGTATCAGCGTTTCCACAAAAATATTAAGCAAAAATATTAAGTTGAAACTGTTTTCAACACTGATAATTGTAAGAAATGTTTCTTGAACACCAAATCAGCATATTAGAATGATTTCTGAAGGATCATATGATGCTGAATGATGCTGAAAATTCAGCTTTGCCATCACAGGAATAAATGACATTTTAAAATATATTAAAATAGAAAACAGTTATTTAAAATTGTAGTAATATTTCACATTATTACTGCATTTTTGATCAAATAAATGCAGACTTGGTGAGCATAAGAGACTTCTTTCAAAAACATACACATTTTTTACTGTTTATTAACTGCCCTATATATTATATATATTAATAACTGTACATAGCCATAAACAGCTACCCTAATAAAATGTAGTAAAATAAAAATATATTTAAAAATGACACACTGACATTTCTGTGAATAAAACCTGATGGCCAAAAAAAAAAAATATTTGAACATTAAAATCCTTGTAATAGTCACAATGTTGCTTAACCATTGTAAATGTCTGATTTATCATCCACCCTTAGTCAAGGTGTGATGTTCAAACAACAACCCAACCTAAGCCTAACCCATATTATTGAAAGTTTTCTTATTTCATAAAGTTTAATGTCATATTTCATAATCAAATCTTATCCAACCAAGCCTGTTACATTAAATTCAACACATGAATTCATCCACTCACTGTTGCTTCTTGTTTTCTTCGTTACTTTGTCTCTGCAGTTGAGGTATCATAAGTGTCTGGTGGCACGCCCTCCATCTCAGAAAGCCTGCTCACAAGCACCCCCTGCAGATTCAGTCACTCGCCGCGTCTCCACCAGCGTCAAACGTGGAGTTCTTTCCCTCATCGACACGCTCAAACAGAAGAGACCAGTCACTGAGCTCCCCCAGTGATCTGACACACAAGCACACATTCGCACCGTCACGCTCTGCATGCTAATAGCTATCAGAATGTCCTGTACATATCTGTCCAGTCAAAGAAAAACTCGAGGACGAAAACGGTCTAAAAATATGAAACAAGTAATTATCAAATGAGCTGATGCCAAGAAAATACACCCTTTACTCACACACTCACAAACACACACCTAATCCAATATCTACAAGCCTCTCTCTTCCGTCTCCCATATGTCAGTCATGCGTATATCTGCATGGGAAGCCACGCGTCTCCAGCATGACTGTAACCAACAGGCTTGGCCCATCTATAAGCACCACCCTATCTGGACAAAGCCTGCTCAAAGAGATCATTTGAAGAAAGCTTGTGTAATTCAAAAAGAACCAATACGACTGCTTCACTCAACCGAGCTTTTTCATATTGTCACAGTTCATCGGTGTCGCATGACCGTATGTGTGTGCGGGTGTGTAGAGGAGCTTGATGCTGCTTCATTTGCTAACGGATGTTCACAAGTGTCATAAAAGCTATTTTTTGTTGCATTCTTTATTATCCTGATGAACACAAAACAAGAATGGGTGGATGAGAGGAACTGTGCACTGTGTTCCATTCAAAGTTGGATGACGGATGTTCTTACTTGATATCTTCTGACCAAGGTGCTCCAATGTTCAGTGCTCAAAAGGTGCGGTAACATTAGCGATGTTTTGGCGAAAATTTGGACCATTGTTAATTGTCAGTAGTGCAGCGATGTATGAAGCACAACTCGCGTAAAAGTTGCTTTCAAACCAAGTACACTCTTAAAAATAAAGGTGCTTCACGATGCCATAGAAGAACCTTTTTGTCTAAATGGTTCCATAAAGAACCTCTAACATCTGAACCTTTCTGTTTGACAAAAGGTTCTTTGTGGCGAAAGAAGGTTCTTCAGATTACAAAAAGGTAAGAAAGAGATGGTTCTTTAAAGAACCTTTGACTGAATGGTTCTTTGTGGAACCAAAAATGGTTCTTCTATGGCATCTCTTGAAGAACCTTTTGAAGCACCTTTATTTTAAAGTGTATGTTTGTATTGGTCAGCGCAGTAAAAAACTTGAACCTGATGAGAAGTCTGCATGGGGAAATCGTTCGCCCTCAAGTGAAATTACCGATCACATGGATTCCTACTGACACATTGGTAAATGTGACCGCACCTTCTGGCAACAAAACAACAACACTACATTACATTAGCATTGCATTTGTTCAGTGTCGACAATGAAGTCTTCTAGCAATCAAATTGTGGGGGAAAAAATGGCACCTCACAATGTGCAATTTGGAAGTTCGAATTCAAGTAAAGTTCCTTTGCACTTTTCCAAGTAGGAAGATGGAAATCGCAACTCTTTCAGCTGAGTGAAACATTAACGTTGAAATACATCAAAAATGTTTTCTTCAAGAAGCTCTGCTGACATGTTCATCTTCACTAGAAGTTGATGAGGAGGCTTGGAAAAGATGCCAATATTAAACAAACAACATTGATGATTCAGACTTTCCATAGACTTGCTGTGCATTAACACAGGTGGAAGGACATTACCTGTTCAGTTTAGTGTGTAGATGTAAAGTATGAATGTGCTTTTTATATTTCCAAAGTGAAATTGCCCTTTTTTTCTTTGAAGGAGAGAATGTTGTGTAAGAGAACTGAATTACTCATGGAGCAACGTACAGGAGGCAGCAACTTTATGCCTAGAGTCAAACAGTTCAGTCGTGTCAATTCTGCTTTGAACCCCAGCGTAGTGCTTACTTCCTTGAGAGGCTCTCCAGTGACTGAAAGTCAAAAAATACCTGACTAACAGGAGCTATCTGCAGCAGATCCAAGTTAGTGAAAAAACTCCAGAGATATTTCAGTTCCAGCATTCATTCCTGACGTTTGGATGGCATTAGTGGCTCTACATGTCCTGGTTGTGCTTCATAAACGTCCCCCCCCCCCCCCCCCCCCCCCCCCCCCCCCCCGTGTACATATAGTATCTATATACAGCAAACATCATATCATAAGGCTTTATTTTTTGAATTTCAGATACTTTTATTTTGTCATGTTTTGTTAGTTTTGGTCATACTTGCCTTGGCATGTCTTGTGGTCCCGTTTATTCTGGCCATACTGTAAAAAAAAAAAAAATCATGTATGTGTTGTAGATAAACCAACTGACAAAACAAAGAAAAGAAAAGAAGAAGAGTGAAAGATGGTAGAGATTGTGAATATGAATTTATTTTATGGTCCTTTTTAGGAGAGCTAGCTCTAGAGGAGGAGATGTGAACTGTAAGTGTCTATCTATGCATTCTTTTAGCTCTGAGGAAGATTTGAGAGGAAAAAAAGACATTGCCTTGCATGTCCTGGGACAATTTAAGAAGACACTGTACTGAACAGAAATGAGATGTTTTATTTTATTTATTCTATTTTATATCGGTAAATACTGGTTGCATTGTGATGTATCAGAAGCTTAGACATTCTTTACCCTTATACAACAAATCAAACCAAGTCAATTCAAATCAAATCACTGTACAGTTACTCTGGAGAGCTGTTCATCTCAGACGCTGACTGCCATGATAACATAACATTTAAAAGGCTTTGTGCCCAAACCAACATTAGACGTAGGTATAGCTTCAGTCTGCTTTAGAATACACTATATGGACAAAAGCATGTTAAACCTAACAAGTGGCTATTTTGACATTTCGGTTGCAACCGGTGCATAAAATCAATCTCATGTTAGACCCTTCACTCAAAATGTGTCTGAGAACTTGAGATGCAGTGCAGGAAATTGGTGCCCAATGCAGGGACTCAAAACACATTTTTAAAAGTTTTAACAAGATTTGTTTTAAAAACATGGCACCCAACATAGGATTTCAAAAGACATGTTTTTTAAAAAGGTTTAACTTTAAAAATTTTAACTCGGTGCAGTTTAAAAATGTGGCGCCCAATGTAGGGTCTCGAGACACGTTTTTAAACATTTTCGATTTATTTTAAAATCAATAAAAATCAAAGACGTCCATCTATAACGCATAACACATTTACAATAGCAAACCATTAAAAAGCTGTACAGTGAAACACATTTTTAGCAAATTAGGACACAGTTGAAGCTGGTGTATCAGCAAAAAGAAGGACTAATGTCCTATTAATGATTTGTATTGTATTACACATCCATTTGGTCATTTAGTGTATGTTCCAAAATGTCAGTTTAAACAAGATTATCATAATCAGACCAAAATTAGAGTGCATTTGTTTGGGTAGTATGTAGATGTTTAACTAGCGCTACTATAACCATTACTCCTGTATCTTGATGGCACGAGGCCTCCGCATTCACCCTGCAGATAATCAGTGCTAAAATGACCTGACACAAATCAATCTGCCTCTGTACTGCACCCCTTCGCTTTCCCCAATATCCAAAAGTGCATATTGGTTTTAGTTTTTCTTGTGAATGTCACTCTGTAATGTTGGGTCTTGTACAACTTACTGTTTTCTTTTGGATTCCCTCCTTTTTTTTGGGGGGGGGGGGGGGGGGGGGGACTGATTCGTCTTATCCATCCAAATACAAAGGCATTTTGTTTTTCGAGAAGACATGGAGGAGTACAATCGATAGGGGGACGAAGAGAGATGTGAAGGACTGAGCGGATAAACAGGAGGAAGACTGAACTCTCTTGACCGGTTTTCCTCCCTGTCTAGCTTGAAGGCTTCTGATTTGATCATTTCCTTTTTTGGTTTAACGGACTCTCGTTGAGACGCAACTCTGCTGTGCAAATGTCTGAATCTGTGCGGTGACACTGGGGTTCTGATGGCAGCGGGTTTGCTCTGAGGTGGAGTTGGTTTAATGGAGGTAAGGGTTGTGTGTTGAGATGGCCGAAGGTGCAGGAGTTTCTTGCGTGGAGTTCGAGACTTGCTCTGACGTTCTTTACGAGTGCGGGACTTAGACTTTTTTCTCTTGGACTGCTTAGCAACTTTAGCTCGAGGCTTATGACCTTTTGGTCGCTTCTTTTGCACAACAGAAGGCTGATTTTTATTGTCGGATGAGTGGTCTAGAACACTGGAGTGATTTGTAGTGCTAGATGTGGCATCCATAACTGCAGATGTTTGACTTGAAGCATGATCTAGGATTGTGGAACTGTCATTCAGGACTCTGGAAGTGTGATTGGAATCGTCTGCTGTCTGGATGATGGTATAGATGAGCACACCGTCAGCTGGAGGACTCTGACTGATCATCACCGATGCAGGAGGCTCAATCAGGGAGGAAGGCGGAAGAATTGGTTTGGATCCTTTTTGTTTTTTTCTCTTTTTCGGTTTCTCTCCATTCACGGGGTCAGGAGGGCGCAGTCCGCCCAACAAACCTTTAGCTGCAGCTCGTGCTAAAATATCCTGCACAGTTTCTACCTCTGCTGGGTCTTGCTGTTAGAAAGTAAAACACACACATATGCATAGAGCAATATTACATATAGGGAGACTGGGGCTAGTTGTCACAATATCTCAATAGTCTTAGCCACAGACGGCACAACCACAGTCTGCCGACCATATGATTTATTCTGCTCACAAACTTGGAAAAGTTCTGGTAAGCTCTGACTAGCTGATTTTACACAACTTCTGTCAACAATAAAAATTAAGGTAGATTTTAATCATAAAGTTAAAAACTGTGTTCTTGGGACAAGGGTTTATGTCAGGTTGGGGCAAGTTGTCTTGTGTTTTGGATGGATTTAATAAATTAACATTTCTTATTATTCAATCAATGTTGAAAACAGTTGTGCTGCTTAATATTTTTTATGCAAACCCTGATAATTTTTTTTGAGGATTCTTTAATAAATAGAAAGTTAAAAAAACGAATTTATTTGAAACCGAAATCATTCTAGATGTTTATACTGTCACTTTTAATTATTTTAATGCATCATTGTTGAAGAAAAGTGTTAATTTCTTTGGAGAAAAAATTATCTCGCTGACATAAAAAAAGAAGAAATAATTCATCGTTTTATATTATTTTAGTATTGCATTTCACAATTGTTTTGCTATCAGTGATAAATAGCAGATTCCTGTAATGATAACTTTTGGAGGACATGTATATTCATTGTAGTACAAAAGTGACAACTAACCCCAGTCTATATGCAGTATAAAGTGCAAATGCAAGCTTACACACACACACACACACAAAAGAAGCTACAGCCTTGTTTCTCTTGCTGTTTGTGGTCTTGTGTGGATGCTAATGTGATCAGACACGTGTTCATTATTTAGTGCGAACCGGAGCTACGCTGCCAGTATTTAGGACAGCAATGCATCAAGCTCTGCATGAGAGCGGTGTGTGTGTGTGTGTGTGTGTGTGTGTGTGAGCTCTCTCACCAACTACTCACAGACACTTCTTCACGCTTGTTTAGATATAAACACAGCATATGAATCACAGCAAATCATTATGGCTGTAAAAGTCCTATTATACAGTGGTGTGAAAAAGTGTTGGCCCCCTTCCTGATTTCTTATTTTTTTGCATGTTTGTCACACTTTAATGTTTCAGATCATCAAACAAATTTAAATATTAGTCAAAGATAACACAAGTAAACACAACATGCAGTTTTTAAATGAAGGTTTTTATTATTAAGGGAAAACAAAATCCAAAACTACATGGCCCTGTGTGAAGAAGTGTTTGCCCCCTGTTAAAACTGTGGTTTATCACACCTGAGTTCAATTTCTCTAGCCACACCCAGGCCTGATTACTGCCACACCTGTTCGCAATCAAGAAATCTCTTAAATAGGACCTGCCTGACAAAGTGAAGTAGACCAAAAGATCCTCAAAAGCTAGACATCATGCCGAGAGCCAAAGAAATTCAGAAACAAATGAGAAAGAAAGTAATTGCGATCTATCAGTCTGGAAAAGGTTATAAAGCCATTTCTAAAGCTTTGGGACTCCAGCGAACCACAGTGAGAGCCATTATTCACAAATGGCAAAAACATGGAACAGTGGAGAACCTTCCCAGGAGTGGCCGGACGACCAAAATTACCCCAAGAGCACAGCGACGACTCATCCAAGAGGTCACAAAAGACCCCATAACAACATCCAAAGAACTGCAGGCCTCACTTGCCTCAGTTAAGGTCAGTGTTCATGACTCCACCATAAGAAAGAGACTGGGCAAAAATGGTCTGCATGGCAGAGTTCCAAGACGAAAACCGCTGCTATGTTATAAAAAAAAAATAACATAAAGGCTCGTCTCAGTTTTGCCAGAAAACATCTTGCATGTTATAAAACCTGTTAGTCATTTGATTTTCTCTCGTTCCTTCTTTCTCACCTCTCTTTTCATCACACAGAGGAAACAGCCATTTGTGACGTCAGATGCTTGAGTTCTGAAAAACTTCTCTTCCTCATCATCCCATCCTGCACTGACCAGCCTGAGAGAAACACGGAGAGAGATGTTTTGTGTTATAAATTCAATCCAACTCATATCCATTTTCTCATAACTCAAACGTTCACATAATCCTTCCCCCACTTGCTTTTCTGTGGATTAAACTGCTGTTTCCATGGATACAGCAACTTTAAATCCTTATAGTTAGTGGCGTGTGACAGGAAATACTTAATGCTTGGACAGTGTGTGTGTGTGTTTGTGAGAGCGAGAGAGAGAGAGAGAGAGAGATGCGTGTGTACCTGAAGGGCACAGCTTTTGCTTTGCTGTCTGCGTTTTCAAGCGCTCTCTTCACAAGTCTTTCATTCTCCTCTGGATATACTGAGCATGTGCAGTACACCACAGATTTCACCTTAGGAACTGCAGTTAATCAAGTTAGGTCATTATAACTCAGATGATGTGCATTAGTCAATATGTGATTTATAAATACATTTTATACCAAAAATTTGGGGTCAGCAATATTTTAGCTGCATTTATTTAATAAAAAATAATAAAAAATATAGTAAAAACAGTAATATTGTGAAATATTATTAATTTAAAGGGATAGTTCACCCAAAAATTTAAATTTGATGTTTATCTGCTTACCCCCAGGGCATCCAAGATGTAGGTGACTTTGTTTCTTCAGTAGAATACAAACAAAGATTTTTAACTCAAACCATTGCAATCTGTCAGTCATATAATGGAAGTGAATGGGAATCACGGCTTTGTCAAAAAACCCCACAAAAAACACACAAACAAAACCAAATTAAACCCTGCGGCTCGTGACGATACATTGATGTGTAAAGACAGGAAACGATCGGTCTGTGCAAGAAACTGAACAGTATTTATATCGGTTTTTACCTCTGATTTTCACCGCAATGTCCAAACTGTCCTGAGCGCGTTCTCAGATGCGTCTTCTTCTTCTTGCTTTATGGCGGATCGCAGACTTATAAGTGGCTGGGTTTAATTTGGTTTTGGTTGAGTCTCAAAGCCGTGATTCCCATTCACTTCCATTATATGACTGACAGACTGCAACGGTTTGAGTTAAAAATCTTCGTTTGTGTTCTACTGAAGAAACAAAGTCACCTACATCTTGGATGCCCTGGGGGTAAGCAGATAAACATCAAATTTTCATTTTTGGGTGAACTATCCCTTTAAGATAACTGTTTTATATTTTAAAGGGGTAATGAACTGAGAAATCAAAATTCCCTTGATCTTTAGATATATAAGCTATAAAATGCTATAAAAACATTTTGTAAGTTTGAGAACTCAAAACTTTCTCATTAGTCTAAAAACAGCTTATATTGAAGCCAGTCTGTCAAAACGACAGCTTGTGGAATGTGCCACTTTATGATGTAATAGTGTGGCTAAACACTGTCTCCGCAGAAGAAGATCAACGCCTGCTTCTACATCACTGCCTGTTTAGCACCGCCCACCAATTTGCGCATGTAGTGTAAATAATGAGAGAGGAAAACACAGGTCTACGCAGAAACCAAATGATAAACTTTATTTGATGAACTTCTTTTTTAATGAAGATCCAGACAGTGTCAGTATGAACTTGGCCCTTTGTTCACTTAATTTTACAGCGGATTCATTTACAAACAAGACACAATTCGATGCAGGATTTTCAGAAAGATTGAAACTAAAAGACGATGCTGTGCTGACTATATTGGATCACAAGTGTGAGTAACTGTTATTACTGTGTCATCACTATTGCTTTGTCTGTTATTACAGATAGTGTGATATGTACGGAGTTAGCCTATCATAACAGTGGGCACTTACTTCCGAGTTTACAATTCTCCACGCTTACTCAAACAGAGCGTTCTGATGAGGGGGGTCAAAACAGGACAGAAAATAGCATATTCTAAATTATGATG
Source organism: Sinocyclocheilus grahami (assembly GCF_001515645.1). Classification (NCBI taxonomy): domain Eukaryota; kingdom Metazoa; phylum Chordata; class Actinopteri; order Cypriniformes; family Cyprinidae; genus Sinocyclocheilus; species Sinocyclocheilus grahami. The sequence continues at coordinate 168,754 of NW_015505606.1, read as the reverse complement.
ACAGTACAAAATAATAAAAAAGGCAGTTCATGAACCCTTTAATATATTTTAAAAAGTTATTTAAAATGCAATACATTTTTAGCAGCCATTATTCCTGTCTTTTCTTGATCAGTAATTTTGTCTTTTCTCTCACAAAATAAACTTATGAAGGTAATGCAGAAAACAATTAATTTGTTCTTGATAGAATTGATCAAGATGTATTCTCTATATTGTATTAATTTAACCTTTTTACAGAAAAATAAACAAACATATTTGTAATTGTTATGAATTATGAATTATTAGTAAATTATTTTTGTAGTATAGAGACACACATGAACACATGGATAAAAATTAGGGTTCCCACTTTATATTAAGTGGCCTTAACTACTATGTACCTACATAAAAAATGAGTACAATGTACTTTGTGTTCATACTGTATCGTAAAACACTTTTGCTGCTATTAAGGTGGGATATGGGTAAGGTTAGGGACAGGTTTGGTGGTATGGGGAGGTTTAAGGGTGGGTTAAGGTGTAAGGGATGGGTCAACTATAAATTGTAATTGTAGGTGCCAATAGTCTCGTGGTTAGTGCGCCGACATATAGCACAATTCCTGTCACCTCTCTACTGTCCTATCCATTAAAGGCATAAAAGCCCAAAAATATAACTACAACGTAAAAACATATGTACACAATAAATGCATTGTACCAAATTATTAATTTAAATGTAAGTACATAGTAGTTAAGGCCACTTAATATAAAGTGGGACCAAATTAGGTTCAGTAAAGAGGGCGGAATAAATTAACAGAACCGCATATTGTTTTCTCATTTTCATTTAGAGGGAGTATTAAAACTACTTAATGTCACAGAATCAGATAGTAAATGAATGCGTGTGTGTGTGTATTTGTGTGTGTCTCACAGGTGAGTGCATGGTTGATATCCTGTTTCTGCTTGGCAACCAGTGCCTCCAGTTTACTCTCAGAGACGATTCCTTTAGACAGACCATGCAGCAGCCCTCTGTCTGAATAAGAGCAGTATACGCTACTTTGAAATGTTGTATTAGTTTGCATTTATTCAATGCTCACCCAACTGCCACAATGAACAAGAGAATGTCTCAAATGTAAAATCATGCATTGCTCTACCTCCACTCTCATTGAGGATAAACTCGACAGGGTTACAAAGTGCTGACGTGGAACACTTTGGGAGCAACACAATCACCCGAACCTTCTGAATACGCAAATCCAATTCATTAAGTTCACTGAAGTACTCAGACATCAGTTTCACATCTATGGAAAAAACGAAAGAAAATACCGGAGAACCAATACTTCACTACTGGCCAAACAAAGGACAGGTACTTTATTATGGTACGTAGACATCACTCATGAATAAGGTTCAGCAGAATAACACTTACTTTTGCAGGCAGTAGAGGTGAGGATGGTTTGTAATTCATTGTTGAAGGTGGATAAATTAAAAACCCCACATACATGTACACAGCCAGAACAGGCAGCGGCCTGGACAGCTACATGAGCCACAGTCAGAGCAGAGAAAGATCCCACCATGAGAACGTCTCCACTCTCCACCAACAGCGGGCGAATCGCACATGCTGCCAGACTGCGAGATTTATCCTGCATTCATACACACATATTAAACCCGGATATGGATCTGCACTGATGATGCTTGTTTGTCTGTGTGTCTTTATTACCTGTATCATGAGTGTGTGTTCTGTCACTAGGTTGGTTTTCTCCAGTTGTTTTGAGAGCCGTCTGGGAAACAGCAGTACATTGGAACAGTGTTTGTCCTTACAGAACACATTTCCTACCAGGGGTGTGTGTGAGTCGACCCGAGTAAAGCCTGATGTCTTCAGAGTCTCACACACATTTTCAATGCTGAATAAATTGGAATACAAACACAATATGAGAAGTACACATATTAAATCAGGAAAAATACATTTGTGCATACATAAATACATACACAGACACACACTACCTGGCTTTGAGGATGTTGACCCAGGCATAGAGCGGTAATGTTTGTGACCTTTGTTGTTTAACCCTCACAACTGGTGGCAGGAAACTGTCAATTGTCAGCAAATTCTGTTTTATTCTGTACTGAGCCAGTGAGGCTTCCAGTTTGGTCTTGAACCTGATATGTACACACAAACATACAAGCGCTATTTTTAAGGTCCAACACTCATAACACTTACGTAACATCACCAGAGGTTTAATGTAATGTAATGTAATAATTTAATTTAATTAAATTTTCAAGACAATGTTGCAGCTCTGAAAAAAAAAGATTTAAAAAAAGTTCTAATCTATGGAAACCCTGTGGGGAAGAAATGAAATAAAGCTGGAATTTAAAAAAACCAAAAAACCAATGCTAGTTGCGAAATATGAGGTCATATTCCAAAATTTAAAGTCACTCACAACTGGAGACAGTTGCAACTATATGAATTATGCTAAACTATTATTTTAAAATATTTTAATTATTACAAATTTCATTATTTTTTAAAATGTTTTAAATTCATTATTAGCATATTTCTTTTGTAGTATGGAGAAAGAAAATATGAAAATATGGATAAAAATAGGTTCAGTAAAGACAGCAAAAAAAAAATACATATATTTTTTTTTGCACTGTAGAGCTCACAAACTATTTTCTCACTTAGTGAAAAAGTATGAGTTTTAATCTACAGAAATTCACCTTACAGAAAAAATATAATAGTTAAAAAGAGAAATTAAGTCACAACTAAAAAAAAAAAAAGTTCAGATCATTTCTGAAACTGAGGATACTTAAGCAAAGGTCTCAACCTGCTCTCCAATTAATCTCATTGCTGTCTGGGAGACATAAGTGAGATTTTTCATTCCATGGGTTTCAAAGAACATCATTACTGTAAGTCTAACTTAAAGAATGAATGCATTTTCACAGGGCAGACCTGCTCGTACTGACCTACAAAGGCTGTCCTCCACCTGTCTCACTTCCTTTATTAGTCCCTCCTCTGCTCTTTTCATTGGCTCTCTGGGCTGGAACTTCCTGTCCAGGAGGTCATAGAGTACGACCACCACAAGAGCCATAAGATCATCTGGCTGATCACACACAAACTCACCCATCAAACTCAAAGTCAATCATAATATCAAGATAAAAGGGCAGATGTCAGTCATAACAGACCCACCATTTGCTGAGAACGGTGAAAGTAGCTGTCAGTCAGGATCTCCTCCAGTAGATCTTGGTCTGTGATGGAAGGAGAAAGTTTGGGATATTTAGCTTTAATAAATGAAGTTGAGCAATACTGTACTGATACTATTATATCACTTCTATACTGCAGTGGATAGTTGTAATACAACAGCATAATATGAAGAGTTAATGTGGGAAGCAAAAAACTCTACACCAGAGATCCTAACATACCCAACTGCAAAATTGACGAGTGAGAGTTACATCCATTTTGCTGAGAAATTAATTTACAAATAGTTGAATTCCAACTCAGACTGGCTTACTACATTTAAAAACAGAATGTGAACTGAATTTAATATATATATATATATAAATTACCAACTTTCATGATTTTTAAAAAATATTCCTCCTTTCAAAAGTTTTGGTGTAGAATTTTTTGTTTGTTTGCTTATTTTAAGCATAGATCTAATTGTTTTTTGGATTTAAACTCAAAACAAAAAATTATAATGACAATTAAATAAAAAAGCTGCTTTCATATATTATATAATACATTAAACTGATAAGCTTTAGTCTGATTTTTCCGAATTGCATACAAATATCAATCATTTGTTGTTTTTGTGATTCTGGATGATAGAACTGGCTGCAAGTATAAACTGACCTCATGCTTACAGTTCAGCGCAGCCATTAAAGTGTTACAGCAGTCAGTAACTGATGTCTGACCTGCTCACTAAAAGCAAATAGATGTCCTTAAAAAAATAAAAGAGTAAAAAAGCCTCCCCTAAGCAAAAAGTTTAAGAAAGTAAGTGAGAGAGCGAGAAAGCGAGAGAGAGAGAGATATGAAGAGAGTAGAGGAATGAGTCAGAGACATGTGTGGGGAAGATAAGCTACAAGAAGAAACTCAACCAGAATGTAACCAGACATTCCCAAATTATTGATTCAGGACCTCAGTAATGGAAAGAAGAGGGGGTAGGCAAGGAAAGAGGAGGTCAGATGAGAAGAAATGACAGGAAACATGGAGAGCATGCAGCTTTGCATGAACCACAACCCAAAAGTCAATCTATTATCTTCAAATTTTCTGATATGAAGCTTCGGAAACAATACAACAAAACATGGTAGCACTACATTATTAGTTAAAATGAGTTAATACATAAAGACAAACCAACCATAAGCAATATTCATGTTAGCTCAGGTCCATTAAATAAATGTTAACAGGTGTAAAATTAAATGTTGAAATTAACATTAAATATAGATTACTAAGGATATTAATATTCAATAGTAACAATATGTTGAAAATATTTTGACATTAAATATTGTTTTTAACTCCGCTTAAGATTTCATTTGGACCAAGCAGGGTTATCTTAATGTTTGTTCCATCAGAGACCACCAAAGAAAAAAAGTGTGACATCCAACTCTGGTCTTCTGTACAACATTATAAAATGGAAACGCTCTCCTCTGCTGTACTAAAGGACAGTATAGGATGACAAATGGAATTTGGGGTATAGTAATTTACGTTTATGACTCTTCATCTGTTTCCAACTATACCTTTGAGTCATGAGGAACTGAATAATTGATGTTAAAAGATTTGTGGGCCACAAAAAGAATGACATCAGTGACCACAGGGACATTATCGGCAAAAACAATCAAGATGAATTGGACACATTAGATTCTTGTGCCTTCTAAACAACTTCTTTATCATCCCTCTTCATGATATTTACACACTTACCCAAGGCTTATTTTGCTTCTTTATAGAACCGACTTGAATGCTAGAATGCTGACATTTTTAAAGAAAATGTAATGCAATACTTCAAAATCCATTTTGGCCTGGCTTTATTTTGTCACTCACATTTCAGAGTGTTAAACGCCAGCTCATACGCCCAGTGATCATTCTTCTTGGTGTTGGCATCACCTTCATTAACAATTCCAGAATCTTCATCATCATCATCATCATCACCACCACCACCACCATCGCCTTTAGGACTGGTGCACCTATAGCGAATGAGTCGGTGTGCGAGGTCTTTCTCCACATGAGTTTTCTGGAAAATAGCTGCAGCATGAATATATACAGAGTCTGGGAATCCCAAAGGCATCCACTCTCTCTCCATCTTGTTCCTTTCTGTGGACACTGCAGTGACCCTCTTTTTAAGGGACTGGATACATACTTTTCTCATTGGGCCCTTAGGAGAAATTGGAGTGTGTGCTTTATTTTTAGGAGCTGATTCTTGATCCAGCAAGTTCAGTGATGTGACGTCTGGTAGATCCGAGTCCAGTGTGGAGCTGGGAGTCTGTTTAACCATTCTGATTCTGTAAAAACACACTGCATTTGTGATTATCATAGATCAGTTTGAAGTATTATTTTACATACATTATTTAGTTCAGAGGCTTTCAACTAGGGTCAGTACATTGACAATATAAAAGCCAGTTATTTAACTTGTAACTGGTTAGATCAGAATTTGAATCCAAGATTGTAGACTTTTTCAATGTAGACTTTTTTTTTTTGAATCCACTGTACATAAATTACTTTCCAAAAGTTTAGGGTTTGTGTGACTTTAAGAAATTATTTTATCAGAATAATAAGTAATCAGAAGTGACAGTGAAGACTGTCCTTATGAATTTTATTTTCATTAAAGAATCCTGAAAAAATAATTGTGATACTAAGAAATGTTTCTTGAGTAGCAAATCAGCATATTAAAATGATTTATGAAGGATCATGGGACACTGAAGACTGGAGCAATGGCTGCTGAAAATTCAGCGTTGCCATCACGGGAATAAATTACATCTAATAAAATAAATAAAATATAAAATTCTAATAAGAATTATTCACAATATTACAATTTTTAGTACATTTTTGTTTTTGCTGCATTTTGTAAGCATACTAGACTGCTTTCAAAAACATTACAAAATATTACTGACCCTAAGCTTTTGAACAGTATATACAGCCTCAGACCAACCTGTGACATAGCAAGAGTACAGAAACTTAAATATCTTAATTTTCACTATCATTTTTTATTTATTTACATTTTTTAAATCCTGTAATTTCCTAATGATTGCCAGTTTAGAATTTGAAACGCACATATTCAAAATCTAATTAGTCAAAACAAAATTTTAATACATACCTCTCTTAATGTAAGCGCAGTCAGCTTGGCAACAGGTATGAATATAAGAACAGAATGTGAGAGTTAGGAGCTCGCTCTGTCTCTGGTCTCAGTCTCTCTCTCTAGCTCTGAGATCTTGTGTCACTACGACAACAAACACATTTGTTCTTGTCAACAGAGTGTGAATCTTCTCTCTACAGATGTAGTCACTCAGCAGCTCATCATCACTCCCCTACTCTCTCTCTCTCTCTCTCTCTCTCACACACACACACACACACACACACAATGAATAAAAAAACTGTAAATAACACACTCACAGGTTTGAGTTAAGGAAGATATGTTAAAGAAGATAGCACATATAGTGTCATATATGTTCATTTGTAAGTGTGTTTGCTGTATTTCTTACCCACTTCTTTACAAAACTGAGGTGGTGTTATTCACTGGAGTTAAGTTAAAGAACAGGCTACTGGCTTTAAGGGTAAACAGACTCCAGAGTAACACTTAATTTATGCTCATTTGAAACCCTCTCATGCCTGACGCACGTCGGCTCCAATGAGACACAATTAGCCTGACGTTTGCATTCATCATGCTAAATGATGCATTGCTTTGGGCTCAAATCCGAACTAAGTCTCCCTGTTATCCCCACATTAGCACCGAAACAAACTCAACAGGTCTGTCTATGTCAGAACTTCCAATCACTTCAAAGAACTGGGGCAGGTTCAAGCTCAAACCGGTGTGCACCGTTTTGCTACGGTTTCCTGATTAATGTAACATAAAAATACTATACATATTTATATATTTTGCTATTGTATTATGGAGGTACACTTTCATAAACTTTTCTATACCCCTCTGATTATATAATGGTAAATATTACAATATCATAGCACAACAACAGTGATCAGCAATAATGATAAGCCTAATACTCACAATAAAAATAAGGTCATATAGATCATAACACAGTCTGGGAGGTAAGAAGTGGATTATACTTCACCTGAAATTTGTCTTTTCATCCAAAGACAAATGTTGGATCACAATAATTAAGAACTACAGTTTCCACAAATCCCTTCATTTGATTGGGATGTTCTCTTTTATTCTGAAGGGCAAGGGCAGTGACTGTACCATTGAGCGTATTTTGCAGTATTAAACACGTATTTATACCGATTTCATCAGGCTCCGAAAATTCTTCAAAAAGAACACAAAGAATGGCCTTCTCAGCTGCCATAGTTGCAACTCTTGCGTCATCAGAACAGTGTGTTCAATGCACCACCGTTTCCGTTTAAAAAACGTTTTGCACTGTTTTTGTCGGGGCTGAACGCAGCCCTGATGTGATGATGGTTTTATTCTGAACTTTGACAGCCAATCAGCTGCTGAGTCTAATTAAGCCCCACCCAGACATCAGCCGATTGGTCTATGCTGTTATCAGTTGACTTTTAATTAGTGATGAGATCTGCCAATCTCTTTGAAAGTAATCTTTTGTTGCTTTAACTCCAAATTAGTGGAACAAACACAGTGGAAACATGAGACTGCCTAATTAATAATGTGTGTGTTTGGGGTGTGTATACACTTCCGTGTGTGTCTGTGTGTTGAATTAGTAATGTGAAGAAATACACAGCTTCTTTTTTTCTCATTAACCCACATGTCAATGCCTCAGGGGCAGATCAGTGTGTTCAGTGACAGCACAGGTCATTCAGCTTCAGTGCTATTTCAGAAAATGTTATTTTAGTATCAGTACTAGTTTTTGTTAAGATTTTTATATTTAATGATTTCACTTTAACTTTAAAGTTTCAGTCATTTGTTGTGTTTTTGTCATTTCTATTAGTTTTTATTCATTTTTTGCAAGTAACATGGTTTTAGTTTTAGAATGACAATAACATGGTTTAAGTTTTAGAATGACAGTAGCATTTCAAACATTTAAACCAGGCAGGGTTAACCTTACAGTAGTATTTAACACTATAACCCCAATTCCAGAAAAGTTGGGACATTTTGTAAAAAGCAATAAAAATCAAGAATCTGATTGGTTAATTCTCTTTAACTTTTATTTAATTAACAAAAGTACAAAGAAATGATTTGCAATGTTTTCACTGACCATCTTAAATGTATTTTGTAAATATAAACAAATTTAGATTTGAATGATTTCACAAATGATATTAAATTAATTGTGTCATAGATTAAATAATTTAAGAAAAAGTCAAGCATTAAAAACTACTTAAAATATTATGTGAAATATTGTTACCGTACTTTTTTAAAGATCATACCATTTTTTTTACAGTGTATGAAGGATTTTCAAAGTCTGAAATGCCCCTTTTATACCTAATCACAATCACAAATCTCACCTACCAATTCACCAGCTTATTGTGGACTGTTTCAAAACAGTTTAATTTGGATATTCTATAGGCTAACCTTTTCACTTTTATTTTGCCTCTGTCCCAACTTTTTTGGAGTGTGTTGCAGCAGCCATGTGCTCATTTATTTTAATGGGGTCATATGATGTTGCTAAAAAGAACATTATTTTGTGTATTTGGTGTAATGCAATGTGTTTAAATAGTGCCGATGGATTGGCCAGCTTCGAGAGAACGGTTCGCTGCGATAGCTGCCACATACACTTTGAGCGTGGAGGGGGCGCACCTCTTATACACGTCACATGATATCGGGTCCAAACTTCTTGCAGAACACCAGTTAAGGAAGGCTGCCCATTTTAGGCTATAAAGTCATCTTGCAGACGGTGCTCTTGCCTCCAAAATGGTATTTCTTACTCTTGCTGGGAGCTGATTAAGCTCCCGTCGAGGCACCATACACGAAAGCTCCACAGCTCCAGCCGGGGATGCCAAATCATGCCTTTTGCCTGGGAGAGAAGGTTCCTTCTCAGCGGAATGGGCCACGGAGCGGGGCCACTAGGAGGAGAGAGCACTTGGTCTCCCTGACCTGCCTGACGACCTGAGGAATCAGGGCGATCGGGGGAAACATGTATAGGCGAGCACTGGGCCAGTCATGGGCCAGAGCATCTCGCTGTATCGAGAAGTATGTTGGGCAGTGAGAGTTGTCTTCTGAGGCAAAGAGGTCGACCTCTGCCCTCCCAAAGACTGACCAGATCTCTTGAACCGTTTGAGGGTGTAGTGCCCATTCGCCCGGGGCTACCTTGCCTCTGGACAGCATGTCTGAACCAAGGTTCAATCTGCCCGGCACATGAACCGCCCTTAACCAGAGGAGTTCTTTCTGTGCCCAAAAAAGGAGGCGACGAGTCATCCTGTAAAGAGTGTGTGACCTGAGACCGCCTTGGTGATTGATGTAAGCCACCACCGTCATGCTGTCTGACCGCACCAGACAGGGCTAAGAAAACCGCCAACATCTCTAGGCAGTTGATATGCAGAAGTTGCTCCGGGGCTGACCAGGAGCCGAACGCCGGATTGCCCTCTAACAGGGCGCCCCAACCCGAGTTGGACGCATCCGTTGTGACCACCTTCCTTCTGGAGGTCAGGCCTAATCTCGTTCCTGTTTGGAACAGGCGAGAGGTCATCCAGGGGGCCACAGCCTTGATACAGCGGTGGTCTACCCTGACAGGAAGCTGCCCCAGGTACCAGGCGTGGGGTAGAACGTGGGCTTTGAGATGTAACCCCCTTTGTAATCATTTACATTTTCATAAGTAACTATTTTAATTATACATTTTTTCTCAGTAACTGTAACTGTTTACAATTACATTTATTTTGTAATTAAATTATGTAATTCCGTTACATGTAACTATTTACTCCACAACACTGTTTGTTTGGTGTGAAACAAACTGATTATAATTAATTGAATTGGATGTGACTTATTGCATATTGCACAAATAAGAGGGCAGGTTACTTAGGTCTTAGAACCTATGAATAATTGTAACACATTTTGGTTTTCAGTTTTTTATTCAGAAAATATCTAGGCTAAAGTTTTTAAACCAATGATGTTGGAATGGTTGCCAATATGTTACTATTTGGTTTTATGTGTTTTAAGTGGCATTTACCGTGTTGCAATGTTATTACTAGGGTATTCTGGGTGATTGCTAACTGGGACAAGACCTGGGAAGAGCCCACCACAACATATCTGATACTTTATTACCTAGATATAATCCACCATGTGAAAATTTGAGTCTGAAGTCAAAAATCTAATCTCTTCTTAATAAGTAACATGATTTGATGTATCACTCATCTCTGTGGCAAAAACAGTATGATACAAAATAGAATACTTAAGGTGTAAACAAGACAAAAATCAAGAAAAAATTGCATTATGACTGGAATACAAAAGCAGTTTAAATCTACTTCTAATGCACACTGTAACAACAGTTATGGCAAATCTGTGCTGCATATTCATGAGCTAATTACATCAGAACATGCAACTGACCCACATTTCTCTTGGCCTAGATGATACTGTTACATTAATGCAAACTGGAAAATCCCACACTTTTTTGTAATGTTGCAACCAAATCAGACCAGAAAACAACACTAAAGCTTAGATAACTGGTTATTGCATGACTGGTTATTGATCAATTAGTGAATAAAAGCATAACAATATTCTGCTACTGTTTGTGAAAGTATGGTCTTACTATAGTGAGATTTCAAAGTAATTTTAAATACTCTTCAATACACTTAACTACTCAGTAATTTTATGAAATTACTTCATGAAATCTTTGATAGAAGATTCCAGCTCAATGTTTCTCAAACTGACAAAATATTTTGAAGCTTGTCATATAAAGAAAAATGTATATTCATTTTAAAAATGCCCATACAGAGTTATTTTCCAATCTAAAAAAAAAAAGACACAAAATTGGGCTTCCTCAAATACAGCCAAATACAGTGGAAACCTGGCTCTTCAAATAAAAAATAAAAAAACTTTTTTAACCACTGTTCTCAACTTGCATCTGAGCTTCATGTTCTTATTTTATTGACATGGATATTGCCTTCCTTTTTGAGTGTTCTTGTCATTTTGAAGAATTTTTGGCCCGTCACCAGAGGCGGACAAAGTACTCAACTCTATTACTTGAGTGAAAGTACAGATACTGCTGGTCAAATATTACTCCATTACAAGTAAAAGTTGTAAAGACAGATTTTTACTTACGTAAAAGTACAGAAGTACTTGCTTTTAAAAGTACTTAAGTACCAAAAGTAAATTTCCTTTTTTATGTCAATGCACTGTTTTATTGTTGTACGTAGTACTTGCAATACTTCTGAAGCAACTTACAATACATTACACCTACTGAATACAGTACAGTGAAATCCTGTAAATACAGAGTGATAAGAAAGAAAGAAAAATCAAACCTGCTTTAAAACCCAGGAACACAACTGTAGCTGTATAACTTTACAACAGCAACACTGCTTTAACAAAAAAGCAAAACAGCAAGACTTATTTGACATCAAAACAAACATTTTAAAAATGCTGTCTGGCTGTACTTTCTGTGCAGTTATGCTTCAAGTCCAACACCTATTGTGTTTTATTAGGAGATGCACAACAGTTCTTCTGTGGCTTTATAGGTAATATTTTCACGTACACAATTTAGCAAAATCAGACAATATTGTGTGTAATGTATACCACAGTATTAACTTCTTATTATTGAATTGTTGCATTTGCAACTGGTCAGTGTTAAAAAAATGCTGGAAAATAATTTCATGTAAATGTCTACAAGAGTGATTACTGATAAACTGTCTGAAAAAAAGAGTCACGTTTTAGAGAAGAAAAAAATCACCCACTGACTTTCAAAGCTGCTACATAGTAAAGACTTTCTACTTCGAGGAACTTGATAGAAATGTAGTGGAGTGAAAAGTACAATATTTGTCTTTCAAATGTAGTGAAGTTAAAGTCATAAGTTCCCAGAAAAAAATAATACTCAAGTAAAGTACAGATACTCAAAAAGTGTACTTAAGTACAATACTCAAATAAATGTACTTAGTTACTGTCCGCCTCTGCCCGTCACCCAGCATTGCACAATTCATGCACAGATCTTGTGTTTAATTTGCAACCTCCAAGCCTTAATACTAAGAATAAATGGATGCAAAGTGGTCTAAAGTTAGTAGAACTAGCCTTTAAGAATTCAAATTTTTTTTAACTTTTCTAATGATGCAGCTCTTCACCACAAACTAACCACCTGTTAAATTGAAAACATCAATTAGTTTGGCTTTGTTTACTGCAAACCAGTAATTCTACATGTTACTACTGACAGAATCAATAAGCTCTTTTGGCACTGATCATCAAACTTAGTCTTACTGCCCTCAACAGGACACACAGAAAGTGTGCTCAAGACAGAAGTCCTCAATGAATTTGCAAATGTTAAAACACACACAAATAAAAAAAGTCAAAATAATCCTTACAAATATTTATATAAAAAACATGGTTTAATTGAGGTTGAATAATGTTTTTACAAATATTTCGCATGTGACTTGCATTGTGACAAGTCATTCAGAATTAGGTCTGTATGTCACTAAAAATGTTTCCCGCTCTTAAACTAACAAAACAATATGATTCCTACTGAGAGCAACAAATATCAGACACATCACATTTTCTGTTTTTAGTCTCAAAGTTGCCATGTTGTGCACTATCACCGGGGAGGGAATCCACGATGTGGGCCTCCGCGGCCTCTAAATCCACCTCGCTCTCCACGGAAGTTTGGGCGATTTCTCTCCCGACCCCGATCTCCTCTTCCCACAGCGGGATCACCTCGTCCTCCACGCGGTGCACCCCCACCTCTCTCTGCCATGGATTTAGGAGGTGGGGATTTGGGACGGAGTCTCTCGTTTTCTTCAGTACAACCAGACAAGTAAGAGCTGGGTTCACTGAAGTGGGTGGCATAAGCTTCTGCATTAAAGTTACTATTGGTCAGCGTGGGGCCCACAGTCAGCCAACCTGAAAAATGCATATCTTTTGATCAGAGTAACAATACATGCCATTCAAAAATTTTTATTTTTTAAGAAACTAATACTTTTATTCAGCACAAATAAACTGATCAAAAGTGACAGTAAAGACATGTATTATTTTACAAAATATTCCCATTAAAATTATTCATTAAATTAATTATTTTGAAAAAAATAATCCTGAAAAAGTATTATAGATTCTGTTGGAAAACCTATGACGTGGTGATTGTAGCTCCACCCACTGTTGACAGCTGCATCCTATTCTGGCTCCAATTAGGGGCCTTTAAGAAGGGTTGCTTCTGAGCAGTAGTCAGTTCATTGCTTGTTCACTGCTCTGGATTATTTCATATGGTGTTTGGCTGTGTACAGATGTAAGTTTACTGTTTGTTTTGTATGGTTTGGATTTATTTGCAATTCCTTGATTGTTTAATTATTTACTTATTTTGTTTAAGTTCAGAAACCAGTCTGATACCTGTGGATGAAGTCATGTACTGGCATTGGTGAAATAAAACTTGTAAATGAGCCTCCCAACCGTTCAAACTGGTGATTCACAAGCTTTCCGTAGCTTAGCAGTTCGTATTCGTGCCTTGGTGGGGATGTTACAGTCTTGGGGTGAAGGTGAAGGAGCAGCAGAGTTGGCCTGTGCTTCTCATGTACAGAAACTATTGAGTAAACTCCCCCCTGAACAAGTTGCTAATTACATCCGGCATAGTAGAGCTACTCGACCAGGAGAACCCTATAACTTGGTGAATTTCTCTTCATGGCTGCAGGAGGAAGCAGACTGTCAAGCAATAGTAGGACAAGTCGGTGTTGTTCGGCGGAGACCTAATGACCATTTTCAGACGGAGAGGAAACTAAGGCAGTATCAACCAACTACAACCATTCTTCATGGAGTGAGTAGTGTTCCAGTGGAGAAGATCAGTGATTCTTTAAGTCCCGTTCGAAATTTCAGTTTTGAGGGAAAGGAGTTGCTGAGGTTCCCATGTCCATTCTGTAGAAGTGACGATCATCACCTCAGTAGATGCCAGGCCTTTAGCCTACTTGATTTGGAGAATATGAGAAAATGGATTAAAGAGCATCATTGCTGTTGGAGATGTGGCAGGGCTCATCAGGCCTCTCGGTGTGACCTAAAGAAAGGCTGTCCTAAATGTAAAGGTAAACACCTGGGAATTTTACATGAGGTGAATCAGAAGAAGCCAGACTCTGGTGTGTTCTTGCTTAGTCGCCCAAGCTGTTCCCCAAGAGTTGTACTGAAAGACTGAAAGTTGTTGCTGAGCCATAATGGTAGCTGTATGGAGACTTATGCCATCCTAGATGATGGTTCTGAAAGGACGATGCGACGATGCCTAGCAGCACAGCAACTTGGATTGAAGGGCACAGCTGAATCACTAGTGTTAAGAACGGTGCGTCAGGACACAGAGGTCCTGAGAGGAGCCAGTGTGAATTTTACAATTTCTTCAGCAAATTCTCATCAGGAATACCGGATCCAAGGGGCTTTTACTGCACAGGGATTGGGCCTTCCTGAGCAATCCTATCCCATGCCTAGTCTTCTAAAACGATTCAAGCATCTAAATGGACTTCCACTGGAACCATTTAATAAAGTCCAGCCTATGCTTTTGATTGGTGCTGATCATCCGTATCTTTTAGCTCCAGTAGAGAAAGTTCGTCTTAGCCCTCATGGGGGACCAGCCGCAGTTCATACTAGATTGGGATGGGCTCTTCAAGGTCCAGTGTCGTCAGCTGAATCAAATGAGAC